>NW_025234071.1:0-7417 GCF_018294505.1 Triticum aestivum | reverse complement strand
AACAGCTCCAGAGATGTGTGCAGCTCCTCATGGATGGCGAGCTCCTCCTTCATCTTGACATCGCGGACGCCATCAGAGAACGCTGAGATGATGGCCTCGTCCGTCACCTTGGGGATCTTGAGGTGGGCGCTATTGAAGCGCTGGATGTATTTCTGCAGGGTCTCTCCAGGCTGCTCCTTGATGCGGAGCAGGTCACCCACAGTCGGGGGCAGTCGCGAGTGCCCTGGAAGTTGGTGATGAAAGAGATCGAGCCAGGAGGTAGGTTCAGGAGCCAGGTGCGGGCACCATCCTTGAGCGCCATGGGAAACCAGTTCACCATGACCTTCTCGTCTTTGTTGGCCGCCTCGTTGCCCAGCTCGTAGAGCTGCAGGAACTCCGCGGGGTCGGCAGTACCGTCGTAGCGAGGAGGCAGATCCGGCTTGAACTTGCCCGGCAAGGCGACGCTACGCAACTCGGTGGTGAAGGCGCGGCAACCTGATGTGGCCATCGGAGCCCTTTGCTGACGCGAGGCCTGCTCCTGATGGTTCCCGCGCACCACCGCCAGGGGCAACACGGGGTCTTGACACGCTGGTGCAGGGATGCGATCTTGTCATGCTGGTGCAGGAAGCACGGGAGTACCTTCTTGAGGTCGAGGGATTTCTTGACAACTTCTTTCTTGTCGCGCGGGCGTTGGATGCAGTGGGTCACGTACACAGGAGCCGCACGCGTTGGAGCCAGGGTGCCGTCTTGGGGGAGAGGTGGAGGAGGCGCTCCCTGAGCCGCATCGCCCATGCATGATGGAGGGCGAGGCAGCGAGAGGGACGGCGCGGGAGAGCCCCCTGCGGCGCTGATGAGCTCGGTGATACGAGCGAGCCACTCTTCGTAGAGGTCGTCGACGGGGCGGTAGTGCAGGAGCTCACGTGTCAGGAGCAACGCAGCCTGCATGTCCGTGGGGGCGCGACGAGCGTGAGATGACGAACCAGCCGGGGTCAGCGACGGAGTGGCGGTGCGGCCTTCCCGCCGCACCGCAGGGTGCAGCGAAGATGCCTACTGCTCGTTCCCCGTCGGGCTGGTGGCGGCGCTGGTGGCAGGCGATAGATAACGATGAGGAGGCCCACCGATGGGAGCCATCTGGGTGACGCATGCGGCAGGGGCAGCCCGGCGCTCGGCGCGAGCTCGGCGAGCGTCTTCCATGGATGCAACGAAGCGATGGGAGGCAGATCGGTGGAAAGAAGATTTCAGCGCACCCCTACCTGGCGCGCCGAATGTCGGATATCGGATTCCGGCAAAACCCTTAAGGTTCGAACTCTGGGGTGCGCACGAAGATCTCTCCCTACCGAAACACGCCCTCAACCCAGCCGCGATTTCTAAGCTAGCACGATGAACAACACAAGAGACGCGAGGTTTATACTGGTTCGGTCCATTGTTGTGGTGTAATACCCTAATCCAGTGTGTGGTGTGGTGGATTTCCTCTTAGGCTGATGATGAACAGTACATGGGAAGAACAGCCTTGCGAGGAGAGGTGTTCTTGTGCTCGGTGGTGTGTTTGGAGAGGAGTCGATCCGTCTCTGTTGGCTCTAGATGAGGTGCCTTCTACTATGGTGGCTAGTCCTATTTCTAGAGGCCCTGGTGCTCTTCCCAAATATTGAGCGGGAAGGGATCCAACAACGGCCATTTTGAAAGGGGACATCTAGTACAAGCTATCCTGACTAAAGGTGGTCTTCGCCTGCCAAAGGCACTGGTGATGGCGCTGTCTTGGGCTCCACGGTGACCTCCGTCCTGCCGCTCTGCTGGTCTAGGTCTTGTTGCACCGATACGTAAACCTTTGCCTGATGCCTCGGTACTTCGTGCCTGCGATTGCCTCCTTTGCACCAAAGAGGAAACGAGGACACTGCGCAGGCTGGCGCCCGCGTGGCGCCGCCTGGTCTTGATCGTCATGGCTTGCGTCATGGGAACCTCGCGAGGTACCCCTTCCCTTGATCTCTCCGCCTCCTCGCGAGCCTGCCTGGCGAGGCCACTCCTGAGGAGGTTGATAACCCACAAGTGTAGGGGATCACAACAGTTTTCAATAAATAAGAGTGTCGAACCCAACGAGGAGCTAAAGGTAGAACAAATATTCCCTCAAGTTCTATCGACCACCGATACAACTCTACGCATGCTTGACGTTCGCTTTACCTAGAACAAGTATGAAACTAAAAGGACTCTGTAGGTGTGATAGCATAGTTTTGCAAGATAATAAAGAGCACATAAATAAAAGATAGGGGATGTTTAGATAAAGATGCAATAAAGTAAATATAGCGAGTGTGGAAAAGTGGTGGTAGGAGTTGTGAAATTGTCCCTAAGAAATTGACTATGTTACTAGACCGGTGATCACTATTGCAATTCTATTTGAGGGAGAGGCATAAGCTAACATACTTTCTCTTCTTGGATCATATGCACTTATGATTGGAACTCTAGCAAGCATCCGCAACTACAAAAGATCATTAAGGTAAAACCCACCCATAGCATTAAAGTATCAAGTCCCCTTTATCCCATACGCAAATAACCTACTTACTCGGTATGCGCTTCTGTCACTCACGCCACCAACCATAAGCAAATCATGAACATTGCAAACCCTACAGCGGGAATCCCTCATGCTTGCGTGACACGGAGGGCACAATAGGACAGCACCAATAATAAAACATGCAACTCAAACCAATCATAGCAATTCATCAATCACCAATAGGACAACGAAAATCTACTCAGACATCATAGGATGGAACACATCATTGGATAATAATATGAAGCATAAAGCACCATGTTCAAGTAGAGGGTACAGCGGGTTGCGGGAGAGTGGACCGCTGAATATAGATGGGGGAAGGTGATGGAGACATTGGTGAATATGATGGAGGTGTTGCTGAAGATCGCGGGGATGATGATGGCCCCCGGCGGCGTTCCGGCGCCACTAGAAGCAAGGGGGAGAGGGACCCCCTTCTTCTTCTTCTTCCTTGACCTCCTCCCTAGATGGGAGAAGGGTTTCCCCTCTGGTCCTTGGCTCCCATGGCATGGGAGGGGCAAAATCCCCTCCGAGATTGGATCTATCTCTCTGTCTCTCTCTGTTTATGCGTTCTGGAATTCAGCCTTGGCACCGTTTCTTTTATATCCGGAGATCCGTAACTCCGATTGGATTTAAACTTTAGCGCAGATCTTTTTCCAAAAATTAGCTTTCTTGCGTCCAAACAAGGGCATCAACCGCCTTACGAGGGGGCCAGGAGGGTGGGGGGCGCGCCCACCTAGAGTGGGCGTGGGCCCCTGTCTCGTGGCCACCTTGGGCACCGTCTCGCGTTGATTTTACTTCCCAAAAATCACAAATATTCCAAAATAATTCTCCATCCGTTTTTATCCCGTTTGGACTCCGTTTGATATGGGGTTTCTGCGAAACATAAAACATGCAACAGACAGGAACTGGCACTGGGCACTGGATCAATATGTTAGTCCCAAGAATAGTATAAAAAGTTACCAAAAGTATATGAAAGTTGAATAATATTGGCATGGAACAATCAAAAATTATAGATACGACGAAGACGTATCAGCATCCCCAAGCTTAATTCCTGCTCGTCCTCGAGTAGGTAAATGATAAAAAAGATAATTTTTGATGTGGAATGCTACCTAGCATAATCTTGATCATATGTTAATCATGGCATGAATATTAAGTCAAGAGTGATTCAAAGCAATAGTCTATCATTTGGCATAAAAATAATAATACTTAGGGCATCCCAACAAACAATCATGTCTTTCAAAATATCAATGCTTCAGAATGTTATCCCTACAAAATCATATAGTCTTGTATGCTCCCTTTTCTTAACACAAGGTACCCCTCATGCCTATCCTGGTGTCAGCCAAGCAATTGTTTCATACTTTAGTATTCTCAAACTTTTTCAACTTTCACGCAATACATGAGCGTGAGCCATGGATATAGCACTATGGGTGAAATAGAGTATGATGGTGGAGGTTATGTGGAGAAGACAAAAAGGGAGAAAGTATCGCATCGACGCGGCTAATCAATGGGCTATGGAGATGCCCATCAATTGATGTCAATGCGAGGAGTAGGGATTCCCATGCAACGGATGCACTAGAGCTATAAGTGTATGAAAAGCTCAAACTGAATCTAAGTGGGTGTGCATCCAACTTGCTTGCTCATGAAGACCTAGGGCATTTGAGGAAGCCCATTGTTGGAATATACAAGCCAAGTTCTATAATGAAAAATTCCCACTAGTATATGAAAGTGACAACATAGGAGACTCTCTATATGAAGAACATGGTGCTACTTTGAAGCACAAGTGTGGTAAAAGGATAGTAACATTGCCCCTTTTCTTTTTCTTTTTCTTTCTTTCTTTTTTTTGGGCGGGCTTCTTTGGCCCCCCTTTTTATTTAGGCTTCTTTGGCCTCTCTTTCTTTTTTCTTCTTTTTTTCTTTTTTTTCTTTTTTTTCATGGGTCAATGCTCTATAATGATGATCATCACACTTTTATTTACTTACAACTCAATATTACAACTCGATACTGGAACAAAGATATGACTCTATATGAATGCTTCTGGCGGTGTACCGGGATGTGCAATGATCTAGCGTAGCAATGGCATCAAAAAACGGACAAGCCATGAAAACATCATGCTAGCTATCTTACAATCATGCAAAGCAATATGACAATGAATGTGCAAGTCATGTATATGATGATGATGGAAGTTGCACGACAATATATCTCGAAATGGCTATGGAAATGCCATGATAGGTAGATATGGTGTCTATTTTGAGGAAGATATAAGGAGGTTTATGTGTGATAGAGTGTATCATATCACGGGGTTTGGATGCACCGGCAAAGTTTGCACCAACTCTCGAGGTGAGAAAGGGCAATGCACGGTACCGAAGAGGCTAGCAAGGCTGGAAAGGTGAGAGTGTGTATAATCCATGGACTCAACATTAGTCATAAAGAACTCACATACTTATTGCAAAAATTTATTAGCCCTCGAAACAAAGTACTACACGCATACTCCTAGGGGGGAGGTTGGTAGGAGTTAACCATCGCGCGCCCCCGACCTTCACGCAAAGATAAACAATCAAAATACAATGCGTGCGAATTTGGTTACATAGTTTATAGACCATACGTGCATGCTTTGGCAATCACAAACCTTAACACCAACATCCTTACTAAACACAACCATCTACTAGTACCTCCCACATATTATCATCTCTATATCGCAAAACTATTGCAAGGAATCAAACATATCATATTCAGTGATCCACAAGTTTTATGTAGGATTTTATGACTAACCATGTGAATGACCAATTCCTATCATCTCTCTAAATAGATATAAGTGAAGCAAGAGAGTTTAATTCTTTCTAAAAAATATATGCCCACGCTCTAACAAATATAAGTGAAGCAAAAGAGCATTCTACAAATGGCGGTTTTCTATGTGAAGAGAAACAGACAATCCAAACTTCAAATGATATAAGTGAAGAACATGAAGCATTCTATAAAGCCATACTCAAAAGATTTAAGTGAAGTGCAATGAGCATTATATAAATCAACCAAGGACTATCTCATACCAGCATGGTGCATAAAATAAAAATGAAAACTAAATGCAAAAGACGCTCCAAGACTTGCACATATCGCATGAACGAAACGAATATGAAAAACAAACCGATACTTGTTGAAGAAAGAGGGGATGCCTTCCGGGGCATCCCCAAGCTTAGACGCTTGAGTCTCCTTGAATATTTACTTGGTTTCCCTTGGTCATCCCCAAGATTGAGCTCTTGGCTCTCCTCCTTTTCCTCATATCGAGACATCCTCGATCAAACACTTCATCCACACAAAACTTCAACGGAAAACTCGGTAAGATCCGTTAGTATAATAAAGCAAATCACTACTCTAAGTACTGTTGAAAACCAATTCATATTTTGTTTTTTCATTGTGCCTACTGTAATATAACTTTTTCATGGCTTAATCCACTGATATAAATTGATAGATTCATCAAAACAAGTAAAGTATGCATCAAAAACAGAATCTGTCAAAAACAGAACAGTCTGTAGCAATCTGAACATTCACCATACTTCTGTTACCCCAAAAATTCTACGCAAATTAGGAAAAATAAAAAAAAATGTACATAAAGACAGTTAAAAAATAATCAGAACCGTTTGACTTTCCAGTAAAAAATGTAAAATCGCGCACTACAGCCAAAGTTTCTGTCCTACACCGTACAAACCAACAACCATTGAAAACATCCTAAAGGCAAACCTTGGCACATTATTTTTATAATACAAAGGAATTGTACAATGGGATAATTATTTTTGATGAAAATTTTCTGTAATCAAGATTCACAATTTTCCATGAGCATGAACAAAATTCAAGGAGCTCTCCCACTTCAACAATGCTTGTCTCTCTCACTTTCACTTTCCCTTTTGAAAAGTTTTTAGGTTCCCCTCTTTATTTTTTGTTTTTAGACTATATAAAAGCACTCAACAGAAATAAATGACTCTCTAAAACTTCCGGGTTGTCTCCCTGGCAGCGCTTTCTTTAAAGCCATTAAGCTAGGCATATGGTGCTCAAGTAATGGATCCACCCGGATCCCAAGGTATATCAAAGCCAATTTTAATTAACAATGATTTGTGATTTAGTAGTGAGCACAAAGTAACATATATCAAGCAACAACGAAGTTTAACTCTCTTCATATGCATCGTCATGTCATAAAAGAACAATTCATGCACACATAGTAAAGGCCAATGCATAGTATAAGTAGTTTCTTGCAACTTTATCATATTGGAAACATAGAGAGGTGGAGATACAGTTCCTCTCTCATAATAATTGCAAGTAGGAGCAGCAAGCACATGCATATTATTTTCATCAAAATTATCATGTGCAACGGTAAAAGGCAACCCATCAATATAATCCTTAATAAGCACAAACTTCTCCGATATAGTGTAGTTTGGAGGATTCAAAAAGATAATAGGACTATCATATGTGGGTGCAATAGCAACAATTTCATGTTTAACATCAGGAACTATAGAAAGTTCATCTCCATAAGCATAATTCATATTGGCATCTTGGCCACAAGCATAGCAAGAATAATCAAAAAGGGATATTTCAATAGAATCAACGGGGTCATAACAATCATCATAGAAATCATCCTTCGGTAAGCACGAAGGGGAATTAAACAATGTATGAGTTGAAGAGTTACTCTCATTAGAAGGTGGGCACGGGTAGCTAATCCGCTCTTCCTCCTTTTGTTCTTCGCTCTCCTCATCATCTTTTTCATCCAATGAGCTCACAGTTTCATCAATTTCTTCTTCCATACCTTCTGCAAAATATTAGTCTCTTCTTGGACAGCGGAGACTTTCTCAATGTATGGTTTAACATAGGCATTAGAAGCATAATTATCATAACAATATTCAAGTATGGAAAAAA
>NW_025234070.1:6283-7417 GCF_018294505.1 Triticum aestivum | reverse complement strand
TGAAATGGAAAAGCATTTCAAATGAACTCAGAAAAGGATGAAAGTTGGCATGGTATCATAATTTCACCCACATAGCATGTGCAAAAAAGTAGAGAGGGTTACCGCAAAAACTGGATGCACTTCGTGTACAAAATGGACAATCTGTTTCGAAGTATCAGTGTTTCGGACGAAAACTCATCCGTTACAAAGGCATTTCATTTTTTAAATAACTTAAGCATTACCAAATTGAATATAATGATAAAACACACTAATATTAAACATAAGAAAAAAGAATCACTAAAAAATGTATTTTTAAAGTTAAGTTATTCACAAACTAGTGATTCACACAAATTTCAAATAATTCAAAATTTAAACTATTCAAATTTAAAAACTACCGGCACTAACTGAAAGTTTCTAAAAACTATCAAAAATATTCACAAAGAAACTCTAAATACAGCAAAAAACAACTAAAAATAAATAAAATAAATAAATAAAGCAGAAAAGAAAAAACTAAATGAAAAAAGCCCACCTACCGGGCCACAGCGGCCTGCATACGACTAGAAACCCAACCTGTTGTTGGGCCAGGATGCAGGCCCGCAAGCCCAATAGGCCCCACAGGGCAGAGTAGCAGAGGTAGGCCCAGAAGGCCTGCTTTAGAGAGGAGCTCGAGACAGCAACGGCGGCGGGGCTTATAAGCAGGTGTGAGCGCCCTTCGGCTAGCGAGGTGGGACTAAACTTCTGCGCCCCTCGCCTGGCAGCGCACCCCCTTTAGTACCGGGTCATGGCATTAACCGGTACTAAAGGGGGGGTCTTTAGTACCGGTTGGAGCCACCACCCGGTACTAAAGGCCTGCCCTTCCCGCTGCTTGGCCTGGCCAAAACAGGCCTTTAGTACCGGTTGGTGGCTCCAACCGGTACTAAAGGTGCCTTCTATATATACATCACTTCGAAAAATTTCATTCTCCCCCCTCTGTTTCTTCCCGATCGATCGACGCCTTCGCCGCCCCCGTCCTACGCCGCCCCCGTCGCGCGCCGTTGCCATCGCCGCCCCCATCCTCGTCGCCACCCTCATCCCCGTCGCCGCCCCTGTCCCCGTCGCCGCCCCTGTCGCCGTCGCCGCCCTCGTCTCCGTCGCCGCCCCGGGCCCGTCCCCGTC
>NW_025234070.1:4317-4759 GCF_018294505.1 Triticum aestivum | reverse complement strand
GACGACCGAGAAGATGAAGTCATGAACTACGATGAAGAACATGTTGATCCTGAAACAACAAACACCGGCGAGGTATATATATTTATATAAGCAGGAATCTGGTGATCATCGCATGTTTTAAATGAGTTGAAGATATATTAACGAATCGATCTTTCTTCTTTCAGCCATCCGGATCGAGCAAATCTTCAGGCAAAAGGACGAAACGAGGCCCGAATAAAAAGTTGAAGGCGGGCGTAAAGTACAATATCGAGGCATTCAAACCTAATGGCGAACCATTAGCGCCTAAGAAGATTGCGGACAAGTTCGTTCATCAGTGCGGAGTTCTTGTGAAGGACCAACTCCCGATCTCCCTTCAAGAATGGAGAAAGCCAGCAAAGCCACGTCCAGATGTTACTTTTGTCGACGAGAATCAAAAAAACTGCTTTGGGATACTCTCATGGAA
>NW_025234070.1:1056-4166 GCF_018294505.1 Triticum aestivum | reverse complement strand
ATTTCACCCTACCAGATAATTTCACAGAAGCAGATGTGCGGAAAGTCAAGGACGCTGCTTTTAGGAAGATGGCGGTTGCATTCAAGAACCACAAGAGAATGACGTGGGAGAAGTACGTCAAGGGAGGAAGGAAGACTCCAGTATTCGAGGGGATACTAGAGAATCAAATTGCTCATTGGGACGATTTCGTGAAATTCAAGGATTCAGAATTAGCTAAGGAATGGTCGAGAATAAACAAGAAGAATGCCGAAAAAAGGATAAGTTCCATAAGCTGGGGCCAGGTGGCTACGCGGTGGCAATGCCTAAGTGGGATAAGTCTGAGAAAGAGATAGAGGATGCAGGTGTCACTCCGGTTACTAAGAGATGGCCCCCAGGTGCAGGACTTGGTTCTATGCGCATGGGGGGGAGTTGGACCCGAAGACAGGCAATGTTTCGACGAAGGCATGTCTGAGCAGAGCCGACGATGCGCTACTTGTTGCAATAGAAGAGGCTCGATCGGGGGTGTTCCAGCCCAACAGAGAGAACGACGAGCTTACGCGTGCCCTGGGAAATCCTAAACACCCGGGAAGAACACGAGGCAACGGCGCTCTTCCGTGGTATGAGGGGTTTTCGGACTGGAACGCCGACTACAGAACCCGTGCGAGAAAGAAGATTGCGGAGGACAAGAAGAGGAAGATGGAGGAGGAGCAGAGGAAGCGGGACTATGAACGCCTTCAAGGCCTAGAAGCAAGTCAAGCGGAATTGGCAGCTAAATTCCAGCGGCAGCAGGAGCAGATCGACTCACTTAGCCAGCAAAGGGGGTCTCAGCATCTGCAGCAGCTAGCGGATGATCCAGCATTGGATACCACCGCCCCATCCATGCCGAGAAGCAGCGTGGGTTCCGCCCTGGGCGACGCAGTAGTGCTGGATAGATACCCCGTGGATGACATCACGGAGAACACTAACTGCGAGCTACACTTCAAAATGAAAAACATATCCATGAAGGTGGCGGACGCCGTTGCTTTTTCAAATTCCGCCGAGGCAACCTTCCATTGCAACCCGATTCCAGCGAGCTATGCTCGTGTCTTGGTTGATGAGGTGGTGGACCCATATTCGGAGCTACAGCTTGACATTCCTGGAGGTGACGACGAGCACACATTGGGAGAGGCCATACATCGTGTCATCCTATGGAGAAAGGATTGCATCATCTTTCGAAGGCCACCGACACCGCGTCACCCGACTCCTCGTCGAAGTCCGCCACCGAGTCAGCAGACTTCCGCTCCTCCAAGTCCACCAACGCGTGAGGCCACTCCTCCTCCTCCAAGTCCGGCAAAGTGTCAGGCCACTCCTCCTCCAACTCCGACACAACGTCGGACATCCACTCCTCCTCCAAGTACGGCACAACCTCAGGCCACTGCAAGTCCGGCACAGCTTCAGGCCACTCCTCCTAATCCAACATAGCCCCGTCAGCCGTCTCCGCCGCCTCAGCAATCGCAGAAGAGACACCCCGCAGCTATGGTGCGTAGCGGTACGAGTTGAGGTCATAGTACAGGAAGTACAGGCGGAGGCAAGCGATATAAATATGGTCCAAACCTCACTACTCCTCTTCCTGTGAGGGCTTACGACAGGACTGAGAAGCAAACCAATGCCATAGTGCAGGCAGAAGTCGACGCCCATTTTGGACCGAAACCGCCACCGCCGCCAAGGGAGAAAGTGCCTGTGGAAGTAGTTGACCACTTCATTCGTATGGCTCAACCACCAGCTCCTAAGCCTGTTGACACAGACTATGAGTGCCACATCAGGAAGTTACATCGACGACGTCTACAGAAGGAGGCGAGCTCGAGCTCGAGCAAACAACAAGCAGCTGTCAAAAAATGCGGGAAAACCGTTGCCCAGCTGGGAAAACAGGCGGCGCAATCGATCCCCCCGCTTGTTGTGCCGCCAACAACACGTGACAGTACGCGCGCCCAATATTATTATGGCCAAACAGTTTACGTTCCCGAGGTGGGCGATGTGGTAATAACCCAGGAGCATATAATGCAGGCTGAAGAACTCAAGATCACTGTTGGACAACTCCTCGAGATCGAGGACATGCCTGGGATTACAGAGGAGGAAATAAAACGGAAATATGTCCGGGGCCAACCTTTGCTCGAGCCAGAAGATGTCAATAAGCTCCCAACGAGAATGTATGAATTGCATCAATGGTACATGGACATTACCAAGAGATCCAATCGAGAGTCCCTCATGATGAATGTTAAGAAGGATGATTACTACCATGAGAAAGCTGTGGCCGTTGAGTATCTTGAACTGTTTCAGTTATACAATCAAGACGCACTCGACAAATCTATCGTCAGTTGCTATTGTCTGTAAGTGATTTTTTTCTGTAATTTAAGTCTCAAGCTAGCTGTAGTGATCCTTTTGATCAATCATTACCTGTAATTATCCTCATTATATTCTTTTCTGTGGTATTATGCAGGATGAAGATGTATGAAATGAGAAAAGGTGGACGCTATGGCATTGAGTTCATTGACCCAAACACCGTTAATGAATACACATGGAAAATGAACAAGCATCAAGAAAAAGAGCTAGAGGACAGCATGCTAGAGTTCTTGAAGCGCCTCAAATACAATGAAGATATACTACTTTCTTACAACTTTCAGTGAGTCACACTTTCTTGTACTACAAATTCTCTGTTTTTGCCTACTAGCTAGCTAGCTACATGTTTTTGCTTACATATGCCCGCTTAACTAAGACATGCAAACGTGTGTGCATGCAGATTTCACTAGATCTTGTGTATCATTAAAGTTGACGCCAGAACAGTTGAAATACTGGACTCGCTACTCAAAGCAAATAGTGACTATAACATCTTGTTTGGGATAGTCAACAGGTAATTTCAATCATTATTAACTATATATCTCGGCCTATTTAGTAAATTCGTCATTTCATGATATAAACTATTTAATAACCCCTTTATTCATTTTCTTTGTCGGCGGGCAGGGCTTGGGCAAGGTTCATCAGCGTCACGGAAGGCGAATGGAAACCAAAGCTGAAATGGTTTCGATCCAAGGTAAGTAATTAAGTAGTACTAGCTAGCTAGCTAGCTAGCTGCCATCTCTTTAATTATCATGCTT
>NW_025234070.1:0-599 GCF_018294505.1 Triticum aestivum | reverse complement strand
ATTAATTATTATCTGATCAAATTAAATTCCATTCTCGTAATAAAGGCCCTGAAGCAGGCGCAGGGGACTGATCTGTGTGCATTCTGCGTTTGCGAGAACATTCGCATGATGGTGTCCGAAAAGAGCAGATCTCAAAGACAGGAATGGGTACGCTTGTCAGAACACTATTCACAATTTTTACACCATTATCGATATCTAGTCACACAACTAATACACATCTATATTGATCTCCTTCTTAACAGTTCAAAGAGGTGCGGGACAAGCTCCTAGAAACGGAGAGCGTAGAAGCACTTCAAGAGGAAATAGCGGGATTTTTGCTCGACCAGGTCATAAATCCGAAGGGAGAATACTATTACCCGCTACCGCCCCCATGAACCACTTCCAATTGTCATCGTGCTCCGAAGGCACCAGTTACGCTAATGCCACTGGCTCCGAAGGCAATATGCATATGTAGGAGAAATTGTATATAGCTATACATGTGTGTATGTGTGAATTAATATGGTTTGTGAGAGATTGATGATATATATATGATTGGTTCTACTAGAAATTCTATTTATATATATATATATATATATATATATATATATATATATATATAT
>NW_025234069.1:4706-7418 GCF_018294505.1 Triticum aestivum | reverse complement strand
CTGTACTATTTAAATTATATAACTTTAAATATATATCGTTTCAAACAATATCTAGATATATATCTCATACCGACTATCTTTCCCCAAACAGTCCACCACTGAGCAACGAACGTATAGCAATTTGTTAATTAGTTGGACAACTGGATTCACATGTTTCAGCATACTCATTAGTCATCAACTCTTGGACAGAAAAAATAGCCTAGAGAAATCAGCTTGGACGCACCTGATGGGCCTGGACAGTTAGTCTGTGATGCGTAAATCAAATCTCCTGATCGATTTGACCACAGCCTTGGCGCTCAACCATCGGCAGTTTTCTGCTTTGCTTGGCGGCGTTGGCCCCTGCTAGCCCGGCGCTGATTTCTGTTCGAACTCATGGCGTGAATTCTACCGCCTGGCACTGCCGTCCAATCCTTGCGATCGCGCCGATGCCAAGCAGAAACAATCAAGCCGGGGACCTCGGGAATGCCGGAAAAGAAACGACGACCTAATTAATCGGGAGCAGGCTCACATCGTGAGGGATTTCGTTCAGAGAGGAGGCTCGGGCTATCGGACCAGGCTGGGCAGGCCAAGAACCATGCAAACAAAAGGAACGAAACGACTCCTTGGCGATCGATCGCGAGAGCGATCGATTCCGACCGCGCGTAGCGCACTTCCTGTTTCCTTTCCTTTTCTAGCTCGTTTCCTTTTTCCTCCGCCGCAGCTGCCCTGCCGCTTCCCTCCCCCCTCCTCGCTGTCGGCTCCTCCCACCGCCGCCGCACTCATCGCCGTGAACACCGCCGCCGCACTCATCGCCGTGAACACTGCCGCATCCCCATCCACACAGCCCCGCCTAGGGCTGCTGGTACATTCCCCACCACCACGCCGCCGCACCCGCTTCCCCTACCCACGCCGATTGAGACGGAGGGAGGGAGGACATGGTCGTTGGGGGCCGCCACACGCCTGGATCTGGGTGCCATCGTGCACATCCGGCCGGATCTGGCCGCCGCCGCGCTCGTCCGTGCTGGATCTGGCCGCCACAATCGAGGATCGGTGGAGGAGCACAGGTCGCGGCTTGGTTGTGGAGGAGGGAAAGGGAGCACGGGGCGGCACCATTGCGGCTGGAGCAGGGCTTCGGTTCGAGGGTGGCGGACATGGCTGCGTCGTGTACGTGGGGGAGAAGGACGACCGTGCACCCCGGCGTTCTCTGCGTGGTGGTAGTCATGCGCCGTGCCACATCGAGACTGGGTGTAGCACGAGCGGCCGTTGTGGCTGGGAGGTTATCTGCTCATCGTCCATCTGGAGAGGAAGCAGAATGACTCATGACGTTACATAGTCGCCTACGAGCCAATGATGAGCAAACGAGGCAGCGGTAAGCAAGTCCCCCATTGGAATCTGAATCCTCTAATTCTTTCCTCAATTACTGACATACAGACTAGTTAATTTTGTATGGCTGGCTGCTGAACCTGTTATTGCATTACCTGCATCCAGCAACATGGAATTTTATATCCTTTAGAATTGCATCGTTGTCCAACAATATACTTCAGATTTTCCCATAATTATGGCTTAAATGTCATACAGTCTAATTTGGATACCTATTTTGTTTTCTTGAAGCTTATAGATGTATGCACAATCTATATTCAGTAGGTGCTAGATCTTCACACTTAAAGATTCTGGATATATCCTCTTCTCTGTTTTTGCTGTTTTACAACAGAAACATTTACGCATATGTAAACTGCAGAATCGTGCAGCTGTAGGCTTGCAGCAGGTTGGCGGGCGAATGGTCATAAAGAGAAGATAACAGGCATGTCGAGTGCTGTGAGTATTCCATTCATTTAGACAACTACGTTTCCAAGATCATCAAGAGGTGTGTTGCTTTCCTTGAGAAAATCATCAATTTGTTTTAGCATTGGTCAAATCTGTTTGTTGATCTGAGATTTTGTATTCTTGCATCACCAGATCATAGTGTGACAGATGGGAGAACACACACACACCTCAATGGATGATATATTATAATTACGGAGACTAGTTGTAAGGATAATGGAGTGCAATTTTCTGATTCAGTGATCTGCAGGTTTGAAGAACTAATATTGTGTAGAAAATGGCAATCGAATTATTTAGATTTAATAAATTAGATTTAAGGATAAATTAGTTGGTGCATTTTATTATCAAGGACTAATAGTATCAATATACTAGGAGCAATATGTAGCAAACAATTCAAAATTTAAGGAATGATCCATCTTACCCCTCAAGAAGAAGGAATAATCCATTTTAATATGTTCCTTTATATATGCGGAGAACTTCTTAGTAGTTCGTATGTCAAGATGTTTGGATACTGAATAATGGTGCTCTTTCTAATAATCAGGCAGACTGTACCCATTGCCAGTTTATGTGTGTCTGTAATTTTTTGTGGTATATCGAGCAATTGTCCTTGAAAAATTGAAATAACTGAGATATCCACAGAAATGAAAGCTGCAGCCTGCAGCGATATGGTTCCTAATTCATATAACGTAGAGAGGACGTTAGGAGTGGAATGGTCATCACTTATTGTAGCAGTTTTCTGAAAAAGTAACATCTTTTCATGCAGTGACATTAATGTGGCCATTGAGAATTTGAGAAGTAATTTTCAGGAAAAGTGTATCTTTCATCTTGCATAAAGATTGCATCCTTAACTTCTCTTTCTTTCCAGTTCTACTAATTTTCTGTTTGGTAGGTGGGTACCATATCATTTTTTTT
>NW_025234069.1:4023-4696 GCF_018294505.1 Triticum aestivum | reverse complement strand
GAGGCGGACGTCGTCGTGGTAGCGATGACGGACGCCGAGACGAGCACGTGACACCACAGCCACCCTGTCTATCTTAGGGTTACGCGAGTCGAGGCGGACGTCGTCGTGGTAGCGACGACGGACGCCGAGACGAGCACATGACACCACTGCCACCCTGTCTATCTTAGGGTTACGCGAGTCGAGGCGGACGTCGTCGCGGTAGCGATGACGGACGCCGAGACGAGCACGTGATACCACTGCCACCCTGTCTTAGCGTAACGCGAGTCGAGCCGGACGTCATCGCGGTAGCGACGACGGACGCCGAGACGAGCACGTGACACCACTGCCACCCTGTCTTAGCGTAACGCGAGTCGAGGCGAACGTCGTCGCGGTAGCGACGACGGACGCCGAGACGAGCACGTGACACCACAGCCACCCTGTCTTAGCGTAACGCGAGTCGAGCCGGACGTCGTCGCGGTAGCGACGACGGACGCCGAGACGAGCACGTGACACCACTGCCACCCTGTCTTAGCGTAAACGCGAGTCGAGGCGGACGTCGTCGCGGTAGCGAGCACGTGACACCATTGCCACCCTGTCTTAGCGTAAACGCGAGTCGAGGCGGACGTCGTCGCGGTAGCAACGACGGACGCCGAGACGAGCACGTGACACCACTGCCACCCTGTCTTAGCGTAAA
>NW_025234069.1:3417-4013 GCF_018294505.1 Triticum aestivum | reverse complement strand
CGCGGTAGCAACAACGGACGCCGAGACGAGCATGTGACACCACTGCCACCCTGTCTATCTTAGGGTTACGCGAGTCGAGGCGGACGTCGTCGCGGTAGCGCCGACAGACGCCGAGACGAGCACGTGACCCCATAGCCACCCTGTCTATCTTAGGGTTACGCGAGTTGAGGCGGACGTCGTCGCGGTAGCGACGACGGACGCCGAGACGAGCACATGACACCACTGCCACTCTGTCTATCTTAGGGTTACGCAAGTCGAGGCGGACGTCGTCGCGGTAGCGACGACGGACGCCGAGACGAGCACGTGACACCACTGCCACCCTGTCTTAGCGTAACGCGAGTCAAGGCGAACGTCGTTGCGGTAGCGACGACGGACGCCGAGACGAGCACGTGACACCACAGCCACCCTGTCTTAGCGTAACGCGAGTCGAGCCGGACGTCGTCGCGGTAGCGACGACGGACGCCGAGACGAGCACGTGACACCACAGCCACCCTGTCTTAGCGTAACGCGAGTCGAGGCGACGTCGTCGCGGTAGCGACTACGGACGCCGAGACGAGCACGTGACACCACAGCCACCCTGTCTATCTTAGGGTTAC
>NW_025234069.1:2786-3407 GCF_018294505.1 Triticum aestivum | reverse complement strand
CGTAAACGCGTGTCGAGGCGGACGTCGTCGCGGTAGCGAGCACGTGACACCACTACCACCCTGTCTTAGCGTAACGCAAGTCGAGGCGGACGTCGTCGCGGTAGCGACGACGGACGCCGAGACGAGCACGTGACACCACAGCCACCCTGTCTATCTTAGGGTTACGCGAGTCGAGGCGGACGTCGTCGCGGTAGCGACAACGGACGCCGAGACGAGCACATAACACCACTGCCACCCTGTCTATCTTAGGGTTACGCGAGTCGAGGCGGACGTCGTCGCGGTAGCGATGACGGACGCCGAGACGAGCACGTGACACCACTGCCACCCTGTCTTAGCGTAACGCGAGTCGAGCCGGACGTCGTCGCGGTAGCGGCGACGGACGCCGAGACGAGCACGTGACACCACTGCCGCCCTGTTTAGCGTAACGCGAGTCGAGGCGAACGTCATCGCGGTAGCGACGACGGACGCCGAGACGAGCACGTGACACCACAGCCACCCTGTCTTCGCGTAACGCGAGTCGAGCCGGACGTCATCGCGGTAGCGACGACGGACGCCGAGACGAGCACGTGACACCACTGCCACCCTGTCTATCTTAGGGTTACGCGAGTCGAGGCGGACGTC
>NW_025234069.1:2300-2776 GCF_018294505.1 Triticum aestivum | reverse complement strand
TACTGCAACCCTGTCTTAGCGTAAGCGAGTCGAGGCGGACGTCGTCGCGGTAGCGACGACGGACGCCGAGACGAGCACGTGACACCAGTGCCTCCCTGTTTTAGCGTAACGCGAGTCGAGGCGGACGTCGTCGCGGTAGGGACGACGGACGCCGAGACGAGCACGTGACACCACTGCCACCCTGTCTTAGCATAACGCGAGTCGAGGCGGACGTCGTCGCGGTAGCGACGACGGACGCCGAGACGAGCACGTGACACCACTGCCACCCTGTCTTAGCGTAACGCGAGTCGAGGCAGACGTCGTCGCGGTAGCGATGACGGAGGCCGAGACGAGCACGTGACACCAGTGCCACCCTGTCTTAGCGTAACACGAGTCGAGGCGGACGTCGTCGCGGTAGCGACGACGGACGCCGAGACGAGCACGTGACACCACTGCCTCCCTGTCTTAGCGTAATGCGAGTCGAGGCGGACGTCGTC
>NW_025234069.1:1337-1872 GCF_018294505.1 Triticum aestivum | reverse complement strand
CGTGACACCACTGCCACCCTGTCTTAGCGTATCGCGAGTCGAGGCAGACGTCGTCACGGTAGGGACGGCGAACGCCGAGACAAGCACATGACACCACTGCCTTCCTGTCTTAGCGTAATGCGAGTCGAGGCGGACGTCGTCGCGGTACCGACAACGGACGCCGAGACGAGCACGTGACACCACTGCCACCCTGTCTTAGCGTAACGCGAGTCGAGGCGGACGTCGTCGCGGTAGCGACGACGGACGCCGAGACGAGCACGTGACACCACTGCCTCCCTGTCTTAGCGTAACACGAGTCGAGGGGGACGTCGTCGCGGTAGCGACGATGGATGCCGAGACGAGCACGTGACACCACTGCCTCCCTGTCTTAGCGTAACGCGAGTCGAGGCGGACGTCGTCGAGGTAGCGACGACGGACGCCGAGAGGAGCACGTGACACCACGGCCTCCCTGTCTTAGCGTAACGCGAGTCGAGGCGGACATCGTCGCGGTAGCGACGCCGGACGCCGATATGAGCACGTGACACCACTACCACCC
>NW_025234069.1:0-1327 GCF_018294505.1 Triticum aestivum | reverse complement strand
ATTTGATAATTTTGCTTGGTAAATGAAAAGGTTCATTTTTTTTCAATGACTGAACAAAAACTTGACCACCGACAGTTCTAGTCCTTTACTGTTTGGACTCTACGATATTAATTGACTTCCCTAAACATGTGTAACCGGCCCTGATTTATTGCTTAACTTACTTGGGAAGTGAAACACAAACCAAAGGAACTCTGAATAAGCATAGCTCATAGCTCAGCTCTAAATTTTTACTGTGCCAATCTTGAGATATCTGCATGGAGTTCTTTTTCTACATACTTTTAGTCATTCTGAATTTTTCATATGACCTTCCTGAAATTGTGTGCACTTTGTTTTTTCTACATGAATCCTCTACAATACATGTACTTGTCAATTGACTTAATTTCCTCTTCAGGTTGTCAACGTTGCTGCAAGGCTGGACAAGTCACCTTTTTGAAACCATTTTGCTTCACTCGTTTTGAAGACCATATACAAGTTTCATATTTACTTTATATTTTATTGACCAGAAAGGCTACAAAGTACGGGTGCTAAATTAGAATGGACTTTTCATATGTAGCCAGTATGTTGCACATATCTTACTTGTGGAAATGATTTATTACAAGCGTTGTAATATTATAAATGTGAAGGACATATGTTGAATTTTCTATTGTTGGGTATGAATGGATTTGAATGCTAAGTTGAGATATCTGTTTATGCCTATGTTTTAATTCCAAAATATGCCCTATTTAGCCATTTTGTTGTTGTTTTGGAAACATTACAAAGGGAGATTTTTTGATGGGAAATCCCCTATCTGCCCTTCATCACCAGTCTGCCGAGACGAGACCGTGACACCACTACCACCCTGTGTTAGCGTAATGCGAGTCGAGGCGGACGTCGTCGCCCTAGTGACGAAGGACACCAACACGAGCACGTGACACCATTGCCACCCTGTCTTAGCGTAAGGCGAGTCGAGGCGGACGTCGTCGCGGTAGCGACGACGGACGCCAAGACGAGCACGTGACACCATTACCATCTTGTGTTAGCATAACGCGAGTCGAGGCGGACGTCGTCGCGGTAGCGACGACGGACGCCGAGACGAGCACGTGACACCACTGCCACCCTGTCTTAGTGTAACGCGAGTCGAGGCGGACGTCGTCGCGGTAGCGACGACGGACGCCGAGACGAGCACGTGACACCACGGCCACCCTGTCTTAGCGTAACGCGAGTCGAGGCGGACGTCGTCGCGGTAGCGACGACGGACGCCGAGACGAGCACGTGACACCACTCCCACCATGTCTATCTTAGGGTTACGCGAGTCGAGGCGGACGTCGTCGCGATAGCGACGACGGAC
>NW_025234068.1:6735-7418 GCF_018294505.1 Triticum aestivum | reverse complement strand
ACCCTAAGATGGACAGGGTGGCAGTGGTCTCACGTGCTCGTCTCGGCGTCCGTCTTCGCTACCGCGACGACGTCCGCTCCGACTCGCGTTACCCTCAAATAGACAGGGTGGCAGAGGTGTCACATGCTCATATCGGCGTCCGACATCGCTACCACGACGACGTCCGCCTCGACTCGCGTTACCCTAAGATAGACAGGTTGGCCCTGGTGTCACGTTCTCGTCTCGGCGTCCCACGTTGCTACCGCGACGACGTACGCCTCGACTCGTGTTACCCTAAGATAGACAGGGTGGCAGTGGTGTCACGTGCTCGTCTCGGCGTCCGTCGTCGCTACCGCGACGACGTCCTCCTCGACTCTCGTTACCCTAAGATAGACAGGGTGGCCCTGGTGTCACGTGCTCGTCTCGGCGTCCGTCGTCGCTACCGCGACTACGTCCTCATCGACTCGCGTTACCCTAAGATAGACAGGGTGGCCCTGGTGTCACTTGCTCGTCTCGGCGTCCGACGTCGCTACCGCGACGATGTCCGCCTCGACTCGTGTTACCCTAAGATAGACAGGGTGGCAGTGGTGCACGTGCTCGTCTCGGCATCCGTCATCGCTACCGCGACGATGTCCGTCTCGACTCGCGTTACCCTAAGATAGAATGGGTGGCAGTGGTGTCACGTGCTCGTCTCGGCGTCCGTC
>NW_025234068.1:2938-3990 GCF_018294505.1 Triticum aestivum | reverse complement strand
TCGACGTCCGACGTCGCTACCGCGACGACGTCCGCCTCGACTCGCGTTACCCCAAGATAGACAGGGTGGCAGCGGTGTCACGTGCTCGTCTCGGCTTCCGTCGTCGCTACCGCGACCACGTCCGCCTCGACTCGCGTTACCCTAAGATAGACAGGGTGGCAGTGGTGTCACGTGCTCGTCTCGGCGTCCGTCGTCGCTACCGCGACAACGTCCGCCTTGACTCGCGTTATCCTAAGATAGACAGGGTGGCAGTGGTGTCACGTGCTCGTCTCGGCGTCCGACGTCGCTACCGCGACAATGCCCGCCTTGACTCGTGTTACCCTATGATAGACAGGGTGGCCCGGGTGTCACGTGCTCGTCTCGGCGTCCGTCGTCCCTACTGCGAGGACGTCCGCCTCGACTCGTGTTACCCTAAGATAGACGGGGTGGCAGTGGTGTCACGTGCTCGTCTCGGCGGCCGAGGTCGCTACCGCGACGACGTCCGCCTCGACTCGCGTTACCCTAAGATGGATAAGGTGGCAGTGGTCTCACGTGCTCGTCTCGGCGTCCGTCGTCGCTACCGCGACGATATCCGCCTCGACTCGCGTTACCCTAAGATAGACATGGTGGTAGTGGTGTCACGTGCTCGTCTCGACGTCCGTCGTCGCTACCGCGATGACGTCCGCCTCGACTCGCGTTACCCTAAAATAGACAGGGTGGCAGTGGTGTCATGTGCTCGTCTCGGCGTCCGACGTCGCTACCGCAACAATGTCCGCCTTGACTCACGTTACCCTAAGATAGACATGGTGGCAGTGGTGTAACGTGCTCGTCTCAGCGTCCGTCATTGCTACCGCCGACAACATCCGCCTTGACTCGCGTTACCCTAAGATAGACAGGGTGGCTGTGGTGTCATGTGCTCGTCTCGGCGTCCGACGTCGCTACTGCGACGACGTCCGCCTCGACTCGCGTTACCCTAAGATAGACAGGGTGGCTGTGGTGTCATGTGCTCGTCTCGGCGTCCGTCGTTGCTACCGCGACGACGTCCGCCTCGACTCGCGTTACCCTAAGATTGA
>NW_025234068.1:1578-2463 GCF_018294505.1 Triticum aestivum | reverse complement strand
GTCCGCCTCGACTCGCGTTACCCTAAGATAGACGGGGCGGCAGTGGTGTCACGTGCTCGTCCCGGCGGCCGACGTCGATACCGCGACGACGTCCGCCTCGACTCGCGTTACCCTAAGATGGATAGGGTGGCAGTGGTCTCACGTGCTCGTCTCGGCGTCCGACGTCGCTACTGCGACGACGTCCGCCTCGACTCGCTTTACCCTAAGATAGACATGGTGGTAGTGGTGTCACGTGCTCGTCTCGGCGTCCGTCGTCGCTACCGCGACGATGTCCGCCTCGACTCGCGTTACCCTAAGATAGACATGGTGGCAGTGGTCTCACATGCTCGACTCGGCGTCCGTTGTCGCTACCGCGACGACGTCCGCCTCGACTAGCGTTACCCTAAAATAGACAGGGTGGCAGTGGTGTCACGTGCTCGTCTCGGCGTCCGACGTCGCTACCGCGACGACGTCCGCCTCGACTCGCGTTACCCCTAAGATAGGCAGGGTGGCAGTGGTGTCACTTGCTCGTCTCGGCATCCGTCGTCGCTACGGCGACGACGTTCGCCTCGACTCGCGTTACCCTAAGATAGACAGGGTGGCCCTGGTGTCACGTGCTCGTCTCGGCGTCCGCCGTCGCTACCGCGACGATATCCGCCTCGACTCGCGTTACCCTAAGATAGACAGGGTGGCAGTGGTGTCACGTGCTCGTCTCGATGTCCGCCGTCGCTACTGCGATGACGTCCGCCTCGACTCGCGTTACCCTAAGATGGACAGGGTGGCAGTGGTCTCACGTGCTCGTCTCGGCGTCCGCCGTCGCTACCGCGACGATATCCGCCTCGACTCACGTTACCCTAAGATAGACAGGGTGGCAGTGGTGTCATGTGCTCGTCTCGATGTCTGTCG
>NW_025234068.1:0-934 GCF_018294505.1 Triticum aestivum | reverse complement strand
TCGACGTCCGACGTCGCTACCGCGACGACGTCCGCCTCGACTCGCGTTACCCCAAGATAGACAGGGTGGCAGCGGTGTCACGTGCTCGTCTCGGCTTCCGTCGTCGCTACCGCGACCACGTCCGCCTCGACTCGCGTTACCCTAAGATAGACAGGGTGGCAGTGGTGTCACGTGCTCGTCTCGGCGTCCGTCGTCGCTACCGCGACAACGTCCGCCTTGACTCGCGTTATCCTAAGATAGACAGGGTGGCAGTGGTGTCACGTGCTCGTCTCGGCGTCCGACGTCGCTACCGCGACAACGCCCGCCTTGACTCGTGTTACCCTATGATAGACAGGGTGGCCCGGGTGTCACGTGCTCGTCTCGGCGTCCGTCGTCCCTACTGCGAGGACGTCCGCCTCGACTCGTGTTACCCTAAGATAGACGGGGTGGCAGTGGTGTCACGTGCTTGTCTCGGCGGCCGACGTCGCTACCGCGACGACGTCCGCCTCGACTCGCGTTACCCTAAGATGGATAAGGTGGCAGTGGTCTCACGTGCTCGTCTCGGCGTCCGTCGTCGCTACCGCGACGATATCCGCCTCGACTCGCGTTACCCTAAGATAGACATGGTGGTAGTGGTGTCACGTGCTCGTCTCGACGTCCGTCGTCGCTACCGCGATGACGTTCGCCTCGACTCGCGTTACCCTAAAATAGACAGGGTGGCAGTGGTGTCATGTGCTCGTCTCGGCGTCCGACGTCGCTACCGCAACAATGTCCGCCTTGACTCACGTTACCCTAAGATAGACATGGTGGCAGTGGTGTAACGTGCTCGTCTCGGCGTCCGTCATTGCTACCGCCGACAACATCCGCCTTGACTCGCGTTACCCTAAGATAGACAGGGTGGCAGTGGTGTCATGTGCTCGTCTCGGCGTCCGACGTCGCTACTGCGACGACGTCC
>NW_025234067.1:0-7419 GCF_018294505.1 Triticum aestivum | reverse complement strand
CGGCTCCACTCTTGGTTATCTTGTCCCTTTACTTTTGCAAGCTTACTTGTGTTATATCCATTGCTTGCTTGTGTGCTTATTATCTTTGCATCATATAGGTTGTCCACGTAGTTGCACATCTAGACAACCTATTTCATTGCAAGTTTTAATTTGTTAAAGAAAAGTCTAAAAATTGTTAGTTGCCTATTCACCCCCCCTAGTCAACCATATCGATCCTTTCAATTGGTATCAGAGCCTCCTCTCTTTATTAAGTACTTTGCCGTCCGAAGAGTATGGTTGACACCCACGACGGTGCGGAGGAGCACTCCGGTGTGAATCCCATCTCGTCCACAGCCGAAGGGGGAGCCTCGGTCCCTCGTGAGGAATTCAATGTGGCTTTAGACACATTGAAAACCTCCATGATGGCCGAGGTTAAAAGCATGTTTTCCGATTTCTTAGACGGACTTAAACTATATACCTCGCCGATGAAAGTGGGTGATCCCACTAACAAGGTGACGGATGCTACCTCCGACAAAGGGGAAGCTAACAGTGAAAAGAGTCCGTCTACTAGTGGTAGAAATGGCACCGGCATTTTTGCCAATGTGGAACCCCCAGTGTATAGAGGACCGATCCCCTCTACTCATTTGAATCATGCCGGTCCTCCTCCTAAATATGTGAAAAATGAAGATTTTGATGCTTGGCTCTATCGCTTCAAGCATCACTTAAAACATGTGAACACTAACCTTTGGAGAATTATTGAAGAAGGTTTCTATCCTCATGATCCAAGCAACTTCACCCCTCGAGAAGAAGTGGACAATCAATTCAATGAAAGTGCTCTCTTCATCATCCAAGATGCAATCCTTCCCGAAGATCTCCCTCATCTTCGACCTCATGCCATGGCTAAAGAAGCATGGAAATGTGTCGAGCATCTCTATCGAGGAAGTGCTAGCATTCAACGCTCCAACTATGAAGTGGTGCAAGATGAAGCCAATGAGTTTGCAATGAAAGAGGATGAAGAACCTCGTGAGTTCTTTCGAAGAGTGACCAAACTCGTGGTCGCACTCCGAGATCATGGGAGCAAGGACACGGATGACTACTGGATCAAGCGCAAGTTCCTCAAGGCCATGATGCCCTACAACAAGGCCATGTCCTCCGTCATTCGCCAAAGACCAGACTTCCACTCCATGACCTCTGGTGAAGTGTTGGATGAGTTTGTTGCTATGAGCATCTTGGACAAGACCGCCGACAATGTGGTGCTCCGTTCCCAAAGGGCGAAGAAGCCCAATCTTGCCTTGAAGGCCAAGGTTAGTGTGGAAGAATAAGAAGAAGAGGAAGATGAGGAGAGCAACCCCGAGGACACGAAGTATGATTATCATGAGCACATGGCTCTTGCCTCAAGACAGTTTTGGAGTAAGAAGAATACAAGACCCAACTTCAACAAGAACAACTCAAGTGGCCTCAAGGGGAAGCAACGAGTTAGAACCTATTTCAACTGTGACAATGTTAGCCATTTCGTTGCGGATTGTCCCTACGAGAAGCGGGAAAACAATGGTGGCAAGTTCATCCGAAAAGACAAAGCCAAGTCCTTCCCAAACAAGAACAACTTCACCAAGAAGACTCCGTCTCGCGGGTTGGTGGTTCAAGAAGAATACCGTGAGGATGACGATGATGATGAAGATGGTGAAACAATGGCCATGGCATCCATTGCCATTGTCGCAACTCCCCGGGTGTCTCTCTTCGATGCACCTAACGAGAACATCACCGCAAAGTGCCTCATGGCTAAGGCCACCAACAAGGTAACCTCCAACATCAAAACCACCATTATTCCTAACCCTCCTTCAACAGATGAGTTTGATAATGGTAAGGGGTCTAATGAGGAGACCAATGAATTTGAGTCCTTCATGAGTAAGCTCAAGGGCAAATCCAAGAAGCACTTTGTTGCTCTCTTGGAACAACTTGGTGAAGCCAATGACATGATCGAGGCTCACGAAGAAACCATCTCTAATATGGAAAGTCATAGTCGTGACTATGCCGATGAGATATCGGATCTCTCTAATGCTCTTGAGGAAGAGAGTGAGCATCGTTTGGCTCTTGAGGAGTCACACAACGATGGTCATGCTAAACTAAAGAAAGATCTTGATCATGCTCTTGTTGTGTCTCGTGTTCTAGCTTCCGAGAAGGCTAAACTTGGGGTTGTTCATGTTAGAATCACGGAGGAGTTTGATGTACTTGACAAGGCCCACAAGGTCTTGAAAGGTGCTCATGCTACCCTCAAGGAGTCTCATGCTCAACTCCAAGTTAAGCTAACCAAGGAAAAGGCCACATTTCCTCACATGGTCTTAATTGATAATGCAAATGCTACTAACCCTTGTTGTGAGCATGTGCATCTTGTGGAGGAGAATGCCAAGTTGAAGGAACAACTCGAGAAAGGTCTTGTGTCATGCATACAAGGCGAAAAGAACCTAAATGACCTTTTGAGTAATCAAAAGGAAGTTGTGGGCAAGGAGGGAGTTGGGTTCTCACCCAAATCCAAGAACAAGAAGAAGAACAAGGAGAAGAAGAGCAAGACCGATCGACCTCCTCCGCTCATGCAAACCTTTGTGCGGGAGGGAGAAGGTGCTCCTAAGGAGAAGAAGAACAATGGGAAGAGTGGTGATGCCAAAGAGCGCAAAGCCATCTCTCCCAACAAAGCCGGCGACTTTAACCCGTCTTATGTGTTGTGCCGTGCTAGTGATGGGCATGTTTATGCTAAATTTGTTGGTTCTCCTTATGAGTACATTGAATGGTCTATTTGGGTTCCTAAGACCCTTTTTACTAACATCAAAGGACACATTACTCAATGGATACCTAAAACCATGCATTGATCTCTTGTAGGTGTTTGCTTCCGGTGGGGGATCATGGTTGCTCGATAGTGGAGCAACAAATCATATGACCGGGAGCAAGGACTTGGTGGTGGACGTGCACAAGATCCCATCTATGCCCACCAATGTCGAATGGGGTGATGCCTCACATTCTAAGGTATTGGGTCTTGGCAAGGTTGTCATTTCTCATGATCTAACGGTCGAGAAAGTCATGCTTGTTGAGTCCCTTGCGTTCAATTTACTTTCCGTTCGTCAACTTGCACTCATGGGCTTTGCCACCTTCTTTGATATTGATACCGTGGCCCTCTTGTGGAGCAAGACTCTGAAAGTAGCCTTTGTTGGGCATGTCGAGAACGGTCTCTATGTGATTAACTTTTTGGAGCAACCCACTAAGACCACGACATGCCTAATGGCTAAAGTTGATGTGGGATGGCTTTGGTATCGCCGTTTAGCCCACGTCAATATGAGATCTTTGCAAAGTCTTCTCAAGGGGGACCATGTTCATGGACTAACGAATGTTAGTTTTGCCAAGGATCATGTTTGCAGTGCTTGTATCGAAGGAAAGCTTCATGAGAAGTCTCACCCTCCCACGACTATCATCTACTCGAAGAGACCCTTGGAGCTCCTACACATGGACCTCTTCGGCCCTCCATCTTTTGATAGTCTTGGGGGTAGAAAGTATTGCTTGGTGATTGTGGATGATTATTCAAGATACACTTGGGTATACTTCTTCAAGAGGAAGAGTGAGACTCAACAAACCATCATCGACTTTGCAAATGAAGCTCAACGTCAACATAATGCAAAGATCCTGACAATAAGAAGTGACAACGGCACCGAGTTCAAGAACTACACCCTGGATGAGTTTCTGAGTGATGAAGGGGTCAAGCATCAATATTCTGCACCATATACCCCTCAACAAAATGGTGTTACGGAGAGGAAGAACCAGACGTTGATGGATGCGGCAAGAACCATGATGGCGGAGTTCAAGTCTCCATACAACTTTTGGGCTGAAGCCATCAACACAGCATGTCATGCATCCAATCGGCTCTATCTCCGCAAAGGCTTGAACAAGACTCCGTATGAGATACTCACCGAGAACAAGCCCAATCTCAAGTACTTTCGGGTGTTTGGGTGTAAGTGTTTCATTCTCAAGAAAGGTGTTCGCTTGTCTAAATTCGAGACTAGAGCTCATGAGGGCATATTTGTTGGTTATGCTACAAACTCTCATGCTTAGCGTGTTCTCAACAAGTCCAACGAACTCATTGAGGAGACGTGTAACGTAGAGTTTGACGAAAATAACGGCTCCCAAGTGGAGCAAAGTGGTACTTGTGATGTAGGTGATGAAATTCCTCCCCAAGCCATAAGAAGAATGGGTATTGGTCATATCCTACCCATTGAGGAACCCCTTGTGGCTGAAGGAGAAGGACAATGCTCCACTCAAGTGGAGCCATCACCTCCCCAAGACCCACACGCTTCCGAAGAACAAAGTGAAGGCCCTCACCCTCATGAACAAGACCAAGGGCAAGATCAACCTCAAGATGGTGGTGAACCTCTACATGATGCACAAGGTCAAGTTCTTCCCCTCGAGCAAGTTCAAGATCATGAGCAAGCTCAAGATCAAGAACAAGCTCATGACGATGCTCAAGATGATCAAGTGAACCCTCCTCCTTTGACATCCGAGGAGGAATTGGAGCGTCGTGCCGCGAAGATTGCTTCCAAACTCACCACCAAAGGTCATCTCATGGAGAATGTGGTTGGAAGCCTAAGAAAGGGGGTAAGCACTCGTAGACAATTAGCAAACTATTGTGAACATCACGCGTTTGTCTCTTGTATTGAACCCCATAAGGTCTATGAGGCGCTCGAAGACTCGGATTGGCTTAATGCCATGCATGAAGAACTCAACAACTTCGAGTACAACAAGGTGTGGAGATTGGTGCCAAGGCCTTCCGGGAACCATAACATCATTGGAACCAAGTGGATCTTCAAGAACAAGCAAGATGCTCATGGGAACATCATTCGCAACAAGGCAAGATTGGTAGCACAAAGCTACTCCCAAGTCGAGGGTATCGACTACGGTGAAACCTTTGCTCCCGTTGCTCGCCTTGAATCCATTCGTTTGTTGATTGCTTATGCTTCCCATCACAACTTTAAGTTGCAACAAATGGATGTTAAAAGTGCTTTTCTTAATGGTCCTATTAATGAGTTGGTCTATGTCAAGCAAACCCCCGGGTTCGAGGATCCCTTCTTCCCGGATCATGTGTATCAACTCGATAAGGCGCTCTATGGCCTTAAACAAGCCCCACGTGCATGGTATGACCACCTTAACGAGTTGTTACAAGATCGTGGATTTGAAGTGGGGCTAATCGATCCCACTCTTTTTACTAAGAAGGTCAAAGGGGAGTTGTTTGTATGCCAACTATATGTTGATGACATTATCTTTGGTTCCCCTAACAAAGCTTTCAATGAAGAATTTGCCGCTCTCATGACCTCTAAGTTCAAGATGTCTTCGATGGGAGAGTTGAAGTTCTTCCTTGGTTTTGATATCAAACAAAGAAGAGAAGGTACCTTCATCAACCAAGCCAAATACACTCAAGACATGCTCAAGAGATTCAAGTTAAGTGATGTCAAGCCGGCCTCTACTCCAATGCCCACCAAGTGCCAACTTGACATTGATCCCAATGGTAAAGCGGTGGATCAAAAGATATATCGCTCCATGATTGGCTCCTTGCTTTACCTTTGTGCATCTAGACCGGATATCATGTTGAGTGTGGGGATGTGTGCACGGTTTCAAGCTGCACCAAAGGAAAGTCACTATGTGGCGGTCAAGCGAATCTTTCGATATTTGGCTCATACCCCAAACTTTGGCTTATGGTACCCAAGAGGGGCAAACTTCAAGCTTGAAGGTTTTACGGATTCCGATTGGGCGGGAGACAAAGTGGATAGGAAGTCCACTTCTGGAGGGTGCCAGTTTCTTGGGTGCTCTTTGGTGAGTTGGTCTTCCAAAAAGCAAAGTTGTGTGTCTCTCTCGTCCACCAAAGCAGAATATGTGGGGGACGGTAGTTGTTGTGCACAACTCTTATGGATGAGGCAAACTTTAAAGGAATACGGTGTCATTTGTGACAAAGTGCCTCTTTGGTGTGACAACAAAAGTGCCATCAAGATTTCTCTCAACCCGGTGCAACACTTCAAGACGAAGCACATTGAGATTCGGCATCACTTCATCCGGGATCACATTAGGCGACGAGAGATCGAGCTCAAGTATGTCAACACTCATGATAACCTTGCAGATATTTTCACGAAGCCCTTGGATGAAGCAAGATTTTGCGAGTTAAGCCATGCGCTAAATATCATTGATTCGAGCAATGTGACTTGAACCCTTGCACACCCCACCCCACTCAACTTGGTATCTAGCTTAGATGTAGGCATGGACATAGGGGGAGTGTTGTTCTCTCAATGAACTTTCCCTCCCCCCATTATGCATAAAACGATCAACTCTTTCACAATAGCCATTTTTGATGGTACTTGTGCTTCAAAGACGAGTTTTGGTCATGGGCCCAAGGATAATTCTTCGCGGTGCCATACCAATTGACTCAAACATAGGTGGCTCCGGCCACCGCCCTCTCCTGAGAGAGAACAGAGCTTGCTCTGTTTCGTGTGGTTGTTGTGTTTGAGTTGTTTCTGTTCTGTTGTGTGTGTGTGTGTTGCCGCGTCGGTCCTCTCGTTCTTTTGGCCTTGCTCTCCATTTCTTTTTGAGCGTTAGCCGTTGGTCTAGAAGCCGTGTGGTTGCTGAAGTGGTACTACCGCTGGTGGCGAGCGGTACTACCGCTCTTAGCGGTACTACCACCCTCCAGCGCGGTACTACCACTCCCAGCGGTACTACCGCCCTCCAGAGTGGTACTACCACTGTGAGGCACGGGCTGGGAGTTATATCGGGGGCAGGGGGAGTTTCTTCTCCCCCATACCCATTCGCTCGCCCCCTTCGCCCTGTTCGTCTCTCTCTTCAGCAACCGGCGCCGCGGGAGGGCTCCGGCGGATCTCCCTCTCCGGGGCGCTCCTCTCCGTTTCCTTCGGTGGAATCGATCCCCACCTTGTCCTCTTGCCATGGATGTCGGTATTGCCCCCGTTCCTTGTTTCCTTTCGTCTAGATTTCCAATCTAGCTTTCTAGGGGCAATAGCAGTTGCATCTCTAGATTTTTGTCCAGATCTAGGCTTGAGTAGGATGGAGAATGCTTCTAGACTGTTTGGATTAGTGTTTGGTTGGAGTATTTTTGAATTTGGTAGGACGGTAGTACCGGATCTGACCACGGTAGTAGGAAACTGATGTTTCCCCGCCTCGAGCTGTACTACCGCTCTCCCAGAGCGGTACTACCGCTGAGAGCGGTACTACCGCTCTCTCCAGAGCGACACTACTGCTCAAGGGTCATGGTACTACCGCCTTCTACCAGGTTCCATCTTACTCCTACCTCTCAGTGATCCTCTTTGTTCGTGTTTGTGGCTTACGCTCGTTCTTTCTGGTTGTTTGCGTGTTTGTGTGTGTGGTTCCAGGTGATGAGGTTCCTGAGCATCAGGCTCGTCGTGT
>NW_025234066.1:6735-7420 GCF_018294505.1 Triticum aestivum | reverse complement strand
TTAATCGTGGTAATCACTCTAGGACCCCAAAACAGTGAGTAAATAGTCCACGAAACGGGCCAAAATCGGACAAATGTGTGAGCGTTGATGACCGACACGTAAATGCACCCCGGGGTTCACTTTTAGTGCAAATTACTCCGGGACCCCAAAAAAGTGAGTAATAGTCCACCAAACGGGCAAGAATCGGCCAAAACTGTGAGTGTCGATGACCGACATGTAAATGCCCCCCGAGGTTTGTTAATCATGGAAATCACACTGGGACCCCAAAACAGTGAGTTAGTCCACGAAACGAGCCAAAATCGACCAAAACTGTGATTGTTGATGACCGACACGTAAACGCACCCCGGGGTTCGTTAATCGTGGAAATCAGTCTATGACCCCAAAACAGTGAATAATAGCCCACGAAATGGGCCAGAATCGGCCAAAACTGTGAGTGTTGATGACCGACACGTATACGCACCCCAGGGTTCGTTAATCGTGGAAATCACTCCGGGACCCCAAAAAGTGAGTAATTGTACATGAAACGGGCCAGAATCGACCAAAACTGTGAGTGTTGATGACCGACACATAAACTCACCTCGGGGATTGTTAATCGTGGAAATCACTCTAGGACCCCAAAATAGTGAGTAAATAGTCAATGAAACGGGCCAAAATTGGCCAAAACCGTGAGTGTTTATGACCGACA
>NW_025234066.1:2702-6703 GCF_018294505.1 Triticum aestivum | reverse complement strand
TTAGTGGAAATCACTCCGGGACCCCAAAACAGTGAGGAATAGTTCAAGAAACGGGCCAGAATCGGCCAAAACTGTGAGTGTTGATGACCGACACGTAAATGCACCCCGAGGTTTGTTAATCGTAGAAATCACACTGGGACCCCAAAACCGTGAGTAATAGTCCACGAAACGGGCCAAAATCGGTCAACACTATGAGTGTTGATGAACGACACGTAAACTCACCATGAGGTTTGTTTTAGTGGAAATCACTCCGGACCACAAAATAGTGCGTAAATAGTCCATGAAACGGGCCAAAATCGGGCAAAGCTGTGATTGTTGATGACCCACACGTAAACGGACCCTGGGGTTCGTTAATCGTCAAAATCACTATGGGACCCCAAAACAGGGAGTAATTGTCCATGAAACAGGCGAGAATCGGCCAAAACTCTGAGTGTTGATGACCGACACGTAAACGCACTTCGTGGTTCATTAATCATGGAAATCAGTCCGGGACCCGAAAACAGTGAGTAATAGTCCATGAAACGGGCCAAAATCGGCCAAAACTGTGAGTGTTGATGACCGACATGTAAATGCACCCCGGGGTTCGTTTGTAGTGGAAATCACTCCCGGACCCCAAACCAGTGAGTAATAGTCCATGAAACGGGTCAGAATTGGCCAAAACTGTGAGTGTTAATGACAAACACATAAATGCACCCCGGGGATCATTAATCGTGGAAATCACCTTGTGACCCCAAAATATTGAGTAATAGTCCATGAAACGGTCCAGAATCGGCCAACACTATGAGTGTTGATGACCGACACGTAAACTCACCATGAGGTTCGTTTTTAGTGGAAATCACCCCGGGACCACAAAACAGTGAGTAATAGTCCACAAAACGGGCCAGAATCGGCCAAGACGGTGAGTGTTGATGACCGACACGTAAACGCACCCTGGGGTTCGTTAATCGTGCAAATCACTCTGGGGCCCCAAAACAGTGAGTAATTGTCCACGAAACGGGCCAGAGTCGGCCAAAATTGTGAGTGTTGATGACCGACACATAAACGCACCCCGGGGATCGTTAATCGTGGTAATCACTCCGGGACCCCAAAACAGTTAGTAAATAATCAATGAAACGGGCCAAAATCGGCCAAATGTGTGAGTGTTGATGACCGACATGTAAACGCACCCCGGGGTTCGTTTTTAGTGGAAATCACCCTGGGACCCCAAAACAGTGAGTAAATAGTCCATGAAACGGGCCAGAATCGGCCAACACTATGAGTGTTGATGACCGACACGTAAACTCACCATGAGGTTCGTTTTTAGTGGAAATCACTCCGGGACCACAAAACAGTGAGTAATAGTCCACAAAACGGGCCAGAATCGGCCAAGACGGTGAGTGTTGATGACCGACACATAAACGCACTCCGTGGTTCGTTAATCGTGCAAATCACTCTGGAACCCCAAAATAGTGAGTAATTGTCCACGAAACGGGCCAGAATCGGCCAAAATTGTGAGTGTTGATGACTGACACATAAACACACCTCGGGGATCATTAATCGTGGTAATCACTCTAGGACCCCAAAACAGTGAGTAAATAGTCCACGAAACGGTCCAAAATCGGACAAATGTGTGAGCGTTGATGACCGACACGTAAATGCACCCCGGGGTTCACTTTTAGTGCAAATTACTCCGGGACCCCAAAAAAGTGAGTAATAGTCCACCAAACGGGCAAGAATCGGCCAAAACTGTGAGTGTCGATGACCGACATGTAAATGCCCCCCGAGGTTTGTTAATCATGGAAATCACACTGGGACCCCAAAACAGTGAGTTAGTCCACGAAACGGGCCAAAATCGACCAAAACTGTGATTGTTGGTGACCGACACGTAAACGCACCCCGGGGTTCGTTAATCGTGGAAATCAGTCTATGACCCCAAAACAGTGAATAATAGCCCACGAAATGGGCCAGAATCAGCCAAAACTGTGAGTGTTGATGACCGACACGTATACGCACCCCAGGGTTCGTTAATCGTGGAAATCACTCCGGGACCCCAAAACAGTGAGTAATTGTACATGAAACGGGCCAGAATCGACCAAAACTGTGAGTGTTGATGACCGACACATAAACTCACCTCGGGGATTGTTAATCGTGGAAATCACTCTAGGACCCCAAAATAGTGAGTAAATAGTCAATGAAACGGGCCAAAATTGGCCAAAACCGTGAGTGTTTGTGACCGACACGTAAACGCACCCCGTGGTTCGTTTTTAGTGGAAATCACTCCGGGACCCCAAAACAGTGAGGAATAGTTCAAGAAACGGGCCAGAATCGGCCAAAACTGTGAGTGTTGATGACCGACACGTAAATGCACCCCGAGGTTTGTTAATCGTAGAAATCACACTGGGACCCCAAAACCGTGAGTAATAGTCCACGAAACGGGCCAAAATCGGTCAACACTATGAGTGTTGATGAACGACACGTAAACTCACCATGAGGTTTGTTTTAGTGGAAATCACTCCGGACCACAAAATAGTGCGTAAATAGTCCATGAAACGGGCCAAAATCGGGCAAAGCTGTGATTGTTGATGACCGACACGTAAACGGACCCTGGGGTTCGTTAATCGTCAAAATCACTATGGGACCCCAAAACAGGGAGTAATTGTCCATGAAACAGGCGAGAATCGGCCAAAACTCTGAGTGTTGATGACCGACACGTAAACGCACTTCGTGGTTCATTAATCATGGAAATCAGTCCGGGACCCGAAAACAGTGAGTAATAGTCCATGAAACGGGCCAAAATCGGCCAAAACTGTGAGTGTTGATGACCGACACGTAAATGCACCCCGGGGTTCGTTTGTAGTGGAAATCACTCCCGGACCCCAAACAAGTGAGTAATAGTCCATGAAACGGGCCAGAATTGGCCAAAACTGTGAGTGTTAATGACAAACACATAAATGCACCCCGGGGATCATTAATCGTGGAAATCACCTTGTGACCCCAAAATATTGAGTAATAGTCCATGAAACGGTCCAGAATCGGCCAACACTATGAGTGTTGATGACCGACACGTAAACTCACCATGAGGTTCGTTTTTAGTGGAAATCACCCCGGGACCACAAAACAGTGAGTAATAGTCCACAAAACGGGCCAGAATCGGCCAAGACGGTGAGTGTTGATGACCGACACGTAAACGCACCCTGGGGTTCGTTAATCGTGCAAATCACTCTGGGGCCCCAAAACAGTGAGTAGTTGTCCACGAAACGGGCCAGAGTCGGCCAAAATTGTGAGTGTTGATGACCGACACATAAACGCACCCCGGGGATCGTTAATCGTGGTAATCACTCCGGGACCCCAAAACAGTTAGTAAATAATCAATGAAACGGGCCAAAATCGGCCAAATGTGTGAGTGTTGATGACCGACATGTAAACACACCCCGGGGTTCGTTTTTAGTGGAAATCACCCTGGGACCCCAAAACAGTGAGTAAATAGTCCATGAAACGGGCAAGAATCGGCCAAAACAGTGAGTGTCGATGACCGACACGTAAATGCACCCCGAGGTTTGTTAGTCATGGAAGTCACACCGGGACCCCAAAACAGTGAGTAATAGTGCACGAAACGGGCCAAAATCGGCCAAAACAGTGAGTGTTGATGACTGACACCTAAACGCACCCGGGGTTCGTTTATAGTGGAAATCACTCCCGGACCCCAAAACACTGAGTAATAGTCCACGAAATGGGCGTGAATTGGCCAAAACTGTGAGTGTTAATGACGAACACGTAAATGCACCCCGGGGTTCATTAATCGTGGAAATCAACTTGGGACCCCAAACAGTGAGTAATAGTCCACGAAACGGGCCAGAATCGGCCAACACTATGAGTGTTGATGACCGACACGTAAACTCACCATGAGGTTCGTTTTTAGTGGAAATCACTCCGGGACCACAAAACAGTGAGTAATAGTCCACAAAACGGGCCAGAATCGGCCAAGACGGTGAGTGTTGATGACCGACACATAAACGCACTCC
>NW_025234066.1:0-1308 GCF_018294505.1 Triticum aestivum | reverse complement strand
TTAGTGGAAATCACTCCGGGACCCCAAAACAGTGAGGAATAGTTCAAGAAACGGGCCAGAATCGGCCAAAACTGTGAGTGTTGATGACCGACACGTAAATGCACCCCGAGGTTTGTTAATCGTAGAAATCACACTGGGACCCCAAAACCGTGAGTAATAGTCCACGAAACGGGCCAAAATCGGTCAACACTATGAGTGTTGATGAACGACACGTAAACTCACCATGAGGTTTGTTTTAGTGGAAATCACTCCGAACCACAAAATAGTGCGTAAATAGTCCATGAAACGGGCCAAAATCGGGCAAAGCTGTGATTGTTGATGACCGACACGTAAACGGACCCTGGGGTTCGTTAATCGTCAAAATCACTATGGGACCCCAAAACAGGGAGTAATTGTCCATGAAACAGGCGAGAATCGGCCAAAACTCTGAGTGTTGATGACCGACACGTAAACGCACTTCGTGGTTCATTAATCATGGAAATCAGTCCGGGACCCGAAAACAGTGAGTAATAGTCCATGAAACGGGCCAAAATCGGCCAAAACTGTGAGTGTTGATGACCGACACGTAAATGCACCCCGGGGTTCGTTTGTAGTGGAAATCACTCCCGGACCCCAAACCAGTGAGTAATAGTCCATGAAACGGGCCAAAATTGGCCAAAACTGTGAGTGTTAATGACAAACACATAAATGCACCCCGGGGATCATTAATCGTGGAAATCACCTTGTGACCCCAAAATATTGAGTAATAGTCCATGAAACGGTCCAGAATCGGCCAACACTATGAGTGTTGATGACCGACACGTAAACTCACCATGAGGTTCGTTTTTAGTGGAAATCACCCCGGGACCACAAAACAGTGAGTAATAGTCCACAAAACGGGCCAGAATCGGCCAAGACGGTGAGTGTTGATGACCGACACGTAAACGCACCCTGGGGTTCGTTAATCGTGCAAATCACTCTGGGGCCCCAAAACAGTGAGTACTTGTCCACGAAACGGGCCAGAGTCGGCCAAAATTGTGAGTGTTGATGACCGACACATAAACGCACCCCGGGGATCGTTAATCGTGGTAATCACTCCGGGACCCCAAAACAGTTAGTAAATAATCAATGAAACGGGCCAAAATCGGCCAAATGTGTGAGTGTTGATGACCGACATGTAAACGCACCCCGGGGTTCGTTTTTAGTGGAAATCACCCTGGGACCCCAAAACAGTGAGTAAATAGTCCATGAAACGGGCAAGAATCGGCCAAAACAGTGAGTGTCGATGACCGACACGTAAATGCACCCCGAGGTTTGTTAGTCATGGAA
>NW_025234065.1:0-7420 GCF_018294505.1 Triticum aestivum | reverse complement strand
AACACCATGATCATTTGTGGAGAAACAACTAGCACCTCCGCTAGCAATGTTCTCTTTGATTTTAGATATCCCCTTATCTCGCTTTTGGGCAGCGATGATTTGATCCGTAAGAGTAGGTTTTGCTACCAAGGTGGAAAGAAAACCTTGAGGTACAATGTGAAGGTTAAGCTTCCGAAATTCCTCATGGAGAAGCGGTTGACTTTGTTGTAACATCAGGTTGTTACAATAAGATTTACGACTTAGCGCATCAGCCATGACGTTGGCTTTCCCTGGGGTATAGGTTATTCCTAGGTCGAAGTCAGTGATCAATTCAACCCAACGTCTCTGCCTGAGATTCAAATCCGGTTGGGTGAAAATATACTTCAGACTTTGGTGATCAGTGAATATTTCGCAACGATTACCGAGGAGGTAATGTCGCCAGGTCTTAAGTGCATAGACTACGGCTGCAAGTTCTAGATCATGAGTAGGATAATTCTCCTCATGTGGGTGCAATTGCCGTGAAGCGTAAGAAATTACGTGTCGATCTTGCATGAGAATGCAACCTAGTCCTTGTCGCGAGGCGTCGCAGTAGATAACGAAGTCCTTGGAGAAGTCTGGCGGTACCAGTACGGGAGCAGAGGTCAGGCGTCTTTTCAGTTCCTGAAAGCTGTGCTCACATTGTGGAGTCCATTCGAACTTCTTATCTTTCTTGAGGAGTTCGGTTAGAGGTTTGGCAACTTTGGAGAAGTTCTCGACAAAGCGACGGCAATAGCTCGCTAAGCCTAGAAAACTCTGAACTTGCTTGACCGATTCGGGTGGAGTCCAATCAAGGACGGCTTGAACTCGCTCAGGGTTAACAGCAATACCTTTACCAGATATTACATGACCCAGATAGGTCACTTCCGACAACCAGAATTCACATTTAGAGAATTTGGCATAAAGGCGATGCTCTCAAAGTTTCTTCAACACTAGCCTTAGATGTTCGGCATGTTCTTCCTCGTTCTTGGAGTAGATGAGTATATCATCGAGATAAACTACGACGAATTTGTCCAAATACTCCATGAAGATTGAGTTCATTAACCGAGAAAAGGTGGCTGGAGCGTTGGTTAAACCGAAGGACATGACGGTGTACTCGTATTGGCCATAACGAGTAACAAAGGCCGTTTTAGGAATGTCCCCGTTTCTGATTTTGATTTGATGGTAGCCCAACCTCAAATCCATCTTGGAGAAGACTGAGGATCCAGCGAGCTGATCATACAGATCGTTGATCCTGGGAAGCGGGTATTTGTTCTTGATTGTGACCAAATTGACAGGTCGGTAATCTACAACCATCCGGTCCGTACCATCCTTTTTCTTAACGAATAGGACGGGGCAAGCCCACGGAGATGAACTAGGGCGGATGAAACCCTTTTTCAAGGATTCATCGAGTTGTTTCTTAAGCTCGGCTAGTTCTAGAGGTGCCATTTTGTAAGGTCTTCTAGCAATCGGAACGGTTCCTGGAATGAGGTCTATTACGAACTCAACATCCCTGTCAGGTGGAACACCTGGCAATTCCTCTGGAAAGACATCCGGGAAGTCACGGACTACCGGAACGTCCTCAAGATCTGGCAAAGGGCTGGCGTTAAGAGAATATAACTGTCGCTTGGCTATTCGGGTCAAGACATTGACTATCTTCCCCGAAGGATGGGTGAGTTGAACAGTCCTAGAGAAGCAATCAATTTTGGCTTGATGAGCTGACATCCAGTCCATACCCAAAATGATATTAATATCCGAAGATTTAAGGGCTATCAGAGATGCAAGGAAAACAAGTCTGTCGACTTGGATCTCATTTCCATAACTTACTCTAGAGGTCTGCCATCTAGACCCAGGGGTAGAGATTTCCATAGTGGATGGCAAGTCACAGAATGCAACGTTATGCAAACGAGCATAATTTTCAGATATAAAGGAATGAGAGGCTCCTGTATCGAAAAGAACAGATGCCGGGTGGCAATTAACAAGAAGCGTACCGAGAACGACGTTGGGATCCTCTTGAGCTTCTTCGGCAGAGACACAATTGACATGGCCACGTGAAGCGGTGACCGGTTTGGCATGGAACACCTTCCCTGTCGGCTTGCCACGGCCAACAGCTTTAGCAGATTGATTGGGGTTGGTCTGGGGACACTCACGCATATAGTGACCAGATTCCCCACACTTGAAACAAGTCACGGAACTGGTACGTGGAGGAGCATTATTGGATGGACCCCCATAGGGCTTGGCTGGAGCAGACTGTTGAGCGGGGCGAGGCGCCTGGAAAGATGGCCTCGGTGTGAACCTGGGTGGCAGGGCGGTGTTGGGTACCCACACGCGGCGCTTCTGAGGACCAGCACCGGATGAGGAACCCGTATCACGGCCATGCTTGCGTGTTGCGTCATAGTCAGTCTGACCGGTTTCAGCACTGATGGCTTTGTTGACAAGTTTCGAAAAAGATGTGCACTCATGCAGACGGAGGTCACGGCGAAGCTCAGGACTAAGGCCCTTACGGAACCTTGCTTGCTTCTTGGCGTCAGTAGACACTTCCTCAGTTGCATATCGTGCGAGATTACCAAACTCTCTGCTATAGACATCCACAGAAAGTCAGCCTTGGGTGAAACTGCAAAATTCTTCACGTTTACGGTCCATGAGACCCTCCGGAATGTGATGTTCACGGAAAGCCTCGCTGAACTCAGCCCAAGTTGTGACATGGCCCGCTGGGCGCATGGCTCCATAATTCTCCCACCATAGACTGGCGGGGCCTTCAAGATGATATGCAGCAAAGGTGACCTTGTCAGCCTCAGCTACCAGCGCGGAACGCAGCTTGTGAGAGATACTGCGAAGCCAGTCATCAGCGTCGAGAGGCTCGACGGAGTGGTGGAACGTGGGTGGATGCAATTTGATAAAATCACTGAGTGACACCACGTTAGCCCTCTGATGGTGTGCTGTATTCTGTTCAATACGCTCCAACAAACGGTTTGTCTCCCGCTTGTTTCTCTCAGCTTCCATCATCACCTCGGCTAGTGAAGGAGGATGAGGCAGATTTTCATTCCTGGCTTCACTGCCTTCGGCCTGCTCTTGGGAAGCAGGGTTAGCGCGCGTGTTGACCATCCTAGGTAGACAAGACAAAGATTTAGTCAGGATGGTAAAATTCCGACATAGGATACATAATGTAAGGAATAACTCAGAATGCAAGATGATCATCCGTATGACATGGTAGATACAGAAACTGCTTCTTTTATTCCATCGTCATACACACCATACAGGGTTTAGTACAAGACCAAACAAAGTACTATTACGGTGAAAAGAGGATTACATCTCATCGGAGGCATTCCAAGCTCCTATACATTATTTTTCTACACCCCCGGAAGGAGTACAAACTAGGTCATATCCCACGAGTCACGCAGGACGATAGACAACACAGCTAGTGCGAACTAGTGATACTGCTACTAACTCAGACCGATCCGTAGTAGTCCTCGTAGAAGTCACCTCCATAGCCTGGAAGTTCAACATGATCATCCGGAAATAGACGATCTCGCGGAGCTTGTGGACCATAGGGGCTAGGATGAGGTCGTGGACCAACAAACGGTGGCCTGCGGGGACCGCGAGGTGGGGTGATGCCTCCTACATCACGCCAAACCATCACGTCCGGCAGAGCAGATCTCACAGGATAGAGATCGCGCATATCCGAATATCCAGCTTGCACCGCCGGTGCGAACCGAGTCAAAGTGGCCCAGTGGCCAGCACGGGTATTGAAGAGCTCTAACCTTAAGGCCCGATTTTCACGGTCCTTATCCTCGAGCATCTCAGCAGTGGTGCGAGTCCGTGAATCCTCCTGAGTGGAGTCAGCGTAGATAGCCTGGAGATACCCTTGTGCTCCCGGAAGTGATCCTGGCATATACCGGAAGTCAGAGTCCCGAAATAGACCAGATCTGACTCGCATAATGGTCATCATAGAGTAGGCGGCATCCTGCACAGCCATCTCAATAGTAACCCCGAGTCCATAGGAGCAGTGAAGAGGCTCAGTGGATCCAGGATAAGATGGAAATATCCTGACAGTGCAGAGATACTGGCTTTGATTAAAATCTCGGAATTGCTCTTCGACCGTGTACTCGGGATACCAGCGGTATCCAGCCTCAGTCATTACCCTGACCAACTTAGCAGTATGGCCGGGTACATCTAGGCATCGAGTCAGGCGAACCACTTGATTAAGGTCGCGAGTGGCCATCTGAAAGCACAATTATAATGCAAAGGCATTAGAATTTCTAGCAAAATTTCGGCAGCATAACAGCTGTAAATGCTCAAAAAGGATATTGAGACATTTGACAAAGGATTTCGTACACACCCAACATCACCATATCTAAGTTCTGAAACCATTCTGGCAACATAATGTGGTAGTAGAACTGAACTAGGCTAGTAACCATCAAACTTATAAGGTACTACTGATTAGTAACTCGTGATCCTGATAGAGAGAACAGATCCTAATTCCTTAACCCCCGGTGGAAGAATAGACTGACTCAGATCAGAAAGTCATAAGGTATAAGGAGTAAAAGAGCCTTACGTTCCATCCCACAAACAATTCCCCTACATATAACTAAAGAATTTCTAGACTCAACATCGACCAGTTTGGCTTGGAGAACCTACAGGCAGTCCGGCTCTGATGCCAACGCTGTCAGGACCCCGACTCGATGTCACATCGATCTAGCTGGTAACACCTCATATCACTTTGCGGCCTCACGCACGGTATCCCCACGGGTGTCGTCTTACCTTTTCCCCGGGACCGTTTGCGCCTTTTGGCTCACGTATATGATAGTGTCGCTAGCATCCATATGATAAAGAGCCCGGGCTGACATGACTAGTCGTAAACCCAAAGTGGCACAGACTTACAGGGACAGGCATCCATGACCCAGCTTCGAACGTGTCGGTCATCAGCAAGTGGGTCCGGGCTGTAGCACTGGGCTAGCAGGACTCCGGTAAACCGGGCTGTAGCGGGCTAACAGGACTCCGGTACTCAAAGCGTGGCATTTCCCCGAAGGGACAGACACAGGAACAAAGAAGGACACATGCCGGCCAGCCTAAGTGTTCCAGAGCAGTAGCAAGCTACCATGGCTCAGCGGTAACACTAGGAGACATTTCCCGGTAAGAGAGGCTACTAAAGATAAACAACTAGATAGTCAGATCCCACACATACCAAGCATTTCAATCATACACACAATATGCTCGATATGTGCAAATACAACGAAGCATCACAACATGACTCTACGACACAAGTACTTTATTTAAGGCTCAGGGAGCCATACATGTCATACACACAAAGGTACGGGTCTCACGACCCAACATACAAGTCATACAGTCATACAAGCCAACAGCGGAAGTACTTTGTCTGGGTACAGACAACTAGCAAAATAAAAGAGGCTTGGAAGCCTAACTATACTACGTGGTCCATCACAAGCTCAGGGTCACCACCTGGGTCTTTAGCCTACTCGTTGATGTCAACGTCTACATAGAACCCATCAGAAGGGGTTGCAGCGTCTTCTGTAAAAATGTAGATTATAGCAACATGAGTACAAAGGTACTCAGCAAGACTTACATCAGAACCTACATACATGCATAGTATCAAGAAGGGTTGGTGGAGTTATTGTAGCAAGCCAGCTTTGACCCTTGTCTAGGCTATCCTATGATACTCCAACTTGAAATAGTTTTGCGCACACGAGTCCACTATTCACCACTTCAATACACTACCGAGGATCCACCTCCGTCTTCCTACGGAAGAGCCATCCTCGGCACTCACACTTATCTTGAGGCTTTTAATAGTTTCCATTTACTTGTCTATGAACTGTATAGGCAACCAAGTAGTCCTTTACCGCGGACGCGACTATTCGAATAGATCATGTTAACCCTGCAGGGGTGTACTTCTTCATACATGTTTCCACCACTTAGCGTCTGCACACGACATGTGCTCGGCAGACTTCAAGCGAAAGCCGACGTGGGTGTAGACCACGACCTACCTAAACACTTAAGCCTCTAGTCCAGGTTTATCGCCTATTCAGGTTCCATCCGCAGGGAGTCCGGCCAAGATTTCCCATACGGCCCCGAACGATGTGAACAGGGTTCCCGAGATACCTAACGGGTATTCAGTACACCCGGCCACGTACCTACCGCATCACAGCCCACCCCTACGGTCAGCGCTGTCCACGGCCTCCAGTAGGCTACAAACACCAGAAACTACTTGCAACTCCTGGACAGAGAGCTAAGGTGAATAAGAAGTCGAGCGGGGTCATATTTCAGGGCCCAATGTATGGTAGTAGCTGATTCTTAAATCACACATACAGATCTCGGTGCTTAAGGTCGGCTTCAATGAAACAACCCACCATGTACTCCTACATGGCCTCTCATCGATACCTTTACCAAATCGTGTTCACCACACCACTCTCATTACCGACATTAACATTTCACTCTAGCCCATCACCCAGATGAACCAGACCTGACACGACTCTAAGCATAGCAGGCATAGCAAGGTAGGAACAACACATACATATGGCTCAATCAACTCCTACACATGCTAGTGGGTTTCATCTAGTTACTGTGGCAATGACAGGTCATGCAGAGGAAATGGGTTCAACTACCGTAGCACACAGCAGTTTGAATCGCGTTGTCTTAATGCAGTAAAAGAGAGCAGGAGCGAGAACATGGGATTGTATCGATATGATCAAATGGTTGGTTGCTTGCCTGATGGTTCATTGCACGGATACGGTTCTTCGCTAGGGTAATCAGGGTACTCTTCGGGGACGGAACCTGCCGCAGAGAGCACCGGTACACAACATTACCAAACAATATGCAACAATATGATGCATGCATGAAACATGGCAATATGAGTGTGTTGGGCTAATGCAACTAAAACCAGAAGGGTTTGAGCAAATTTGAATCAAAGATTCAAATTTCAAATTCAAATATGGCCTTTTAAAGTGCTTTTCTTTGTTCTGATTAAAACATCAATTTAACTTGTTTGATCATGCATGAAAATAGTACAGATGGATAGATTGGATTTTTCTGATCATTTTTCATATATAATTTGTCCAATTTGGAGTTACAGAATAAAAGTTATGAATTTTTGAAGTTTAATTAATATTCTGGAATTTCCTGATTTAATTTAAATCCAGAAATATCATTTACTGCGTCAGCCTGACGTCACAGTGACATCAGCAGGTCAACAGGGCTGGCTCGGGTCAAACCTGACGTGTGGGGTCCACACGTCAGTGACACAGGGGCTAATCCCGTGTTGACCCGGGCTGGTTAGCTTTGACTAAGCCCTGGGGCCCACTTGTCAGCGTCAGTAGGTGGTGGGTTAGTGGCTAATTAACTAGGCCACGTCAGCTCGCCGGAGTTCTGGCCGGCGGCGACCATCAGTGCGGCGGCGATAGTGGTTTTGGTC
>NW_025234064.1:0-7421 GCF_018294505.1 Triticum aestivum | reverse complement strand
GGACAGCACATACTGGACTATCCACTTTGATCGGTCCAGGCAATTGGAGGGCTCGGGGGCTGGAGTTCTCCTTACTTCCCCTCGAGGTGATAAAATTCATTATGTTCTTTGCTTAATGTTCCCTTGTACTAACAATGCATATGAGTATGAAGCCTTACTCCATGGTCTTCGAGTGGCTAAGGAAATGAACTTAAGCCGGGTATGATGCTTTGGAGACTCGGATCTGGTAGCCTAGCAAGTTTCAGGTACTTGGGATTCCAAGGATCCACTCATGGCGGCTTACCGACGAGAGGTGGATATTGTCGCTGGTCACTTCAGGGGTTATCAAGTGGAGCACATTGATCGGCGCAAAAATGAGGCAGCTGATGCTTTAAGTTAGCTGGGATCTCAGTGTAAACCGGTGCCACCCAATACCTTTCTGGATGTCTTGCACAACCTGTTAGTTCAGTTTCCTACAGAGGAGGACCTCGCTATTCCTGATCCGGAGGCATAGTTGGTGGCCGCTTTACACATTATTCTGGATTGGACGGTTCCATACTTGGCGTATTTGAACCGGGGCGAGTTGCCAGAGGATGCAGTTTTGGCCAGACAGATAGTCCGGCGTTCCAAGTCCATGGTTGTTCACAACGGCGAGTTACACCGTTCTAGTGTTTCTGGTGTGTTCCAGCGCTGTGTTTCTCCTGAAGAAGGCCGTGAGATTCAACAAGAAATCCACGAAGGAGACTGTGGTCATCACGCCGGTTCAAAATCCTTGGTTGCTAAAGCTTTTCGTCATGGTTTCTATTGGCTGACGGCCCATGCTGATGCTGAAGACTTGGTGAGGCGGTGTGACGGTTGTCAGAAATTCTCACGACGAGCTCATGTTCCGGCTCATGAGCTATGGATGATTCCCATCACCTGGCCGTTTGCTACTTGGGGGCTTGACATGGTAGGGCCCTTCAAGCGATCCAAAGATAAGAAGACCCACCTGTTGGTGGCGGTTGACAAGTTTACTAAATGGGTTGAAGCGGAGCCAGTAAGCAAGTGTGACGCAGCCACGGCAGTTCAGTTCATCAAAAAGGTGATCTTTCGTTTCAGTTTTCCACACAGCATTATCACAGATAATGGCATGAACCTCTCCAAAGGCGAGATGGACTTTTGTCAACGGGAGCACATCCGGCTTGATGTGTCATCTGTGGCTCACCCGCAATCTAATGGTCAAGCTAAGAGAGCCAATCAGGAAATCTTGAAGGGTATCAAGCCCCGGCTTATGGTTCCTTTAAAGAGGGCTGGGTTGTTGGGTGGAGGAGATACCATCTGTGTTATGGAGCATAAACACCACCCCAAACCGATCTACAGGTTACACACCTTTCTTCATGGTTTACGGGGAAGAGGCGGTACTCCCAAGTGATATTCGTCATGACTCGCCCCGGGTTGCCAATTATGTTGAAGCGGACAACGAGCAAGCACATCAAGAAGCACTGGACCTGTTAGATGAAAAACGGGACATGGCGTTGGCTCGTTCGGCGGTTTATCAGCAAGACCTGCGGCGTTATCACAGCCGCCGGGTTAAAACAAGAACCTTTCAAGAAGGCGATTTAGTGATCCGGCTCATCCAGGATCAGACCGATATGCACAAGTTATCCCCACCTTGGGAAGGGCCCTTTGTGGTCAGCAAGAATCTGCACAACGGATCATACTACCTCATCGACGTTCGCAAGCACAAAGACTCAAGAAAATCATAGGAGGAGACCCGTCGGCCGTGGAATATCGCTCATCTACGGCCTTACTACACCTGAGCCATAGGCTCTCATTATGTACATATTTTGACAATGTATATATTATGATCAATATAATAAACCGGCATCCTTGCTACAAGCAGGGCCTCTGCCGTTCTTCCAATATTCTTGGTTACAAGGGGGCTTCTGCTTACAAAGCGACGTCTTGTTTGTCCATTAAACCGGCTATCATGCCACAATAAAGCTCGGGAGCTTCACACCCAAGGGGCCAAAGAGAGTATTGTTGCTAAAAGCACAACTCAAACATAGGCACCCATTGAGCACAACTCACAAAGTTAGTTAGGGGCTCTTTGTGCAAAGCAACAACGAGTTTGAAAGGACCCTTGTAATTGGCTATCAAGCCACGGCATGGAAGCCTGGTGTATTCACCTAAAACCCCGGGTTAACCTACCTTCATCAAGTAAGCCACTCCTATCCAGGTAATCCTGGCATGACCCGCTGAATGTTTGACAAGTCAATCTTATACAGACCCTAAACTTGTCAAAGTTAAAACGACGATTGGTTAGTTGGAGGCCCATCTTAAAAGGCTTTGCCAAATGGTTTAACTCAGTGGACTGGCAGCCCATGAAAAGCCTCGAATTTGGGCCTGGCAGCCCTTGAAAAGCCTCAACTATAAGTTTTTATTTGATTTGGTTTTTGCAAAGTTTTATCTCTTGTGATAAGATTTTAAGTTAAACCGGCGTTTATTGACCCGGCCCGACTATATGTCATTACATCAACCCGGTGTTTCTTAACCCGGCATGGCTTACGGTTATCAGCTGTTAGCACATAATCATTGGTGAACTGGCATCTCTTAATCCGGTCTGGCATTGACTATAAGTCGCCAGGATGATCATCCGGTGTTTATCATAACCCGGCATGGCTTATTATGCACCAGCACAACATGGTGGGAGTTTTCAAACACTCAAATTTGGGTTATCACCCTTACTACACAAGTTGGTAAACCGACAAAGGTGATTTAATATCATAGGTATGATATATTCCATGTTTCTATCACCTTGGTCATGTGAATTCTGGTTCTGTATTGGGTATCATAACCCGTCCAGCGGTAAACCACCAGGACATGTTTAAGTTTTTCAAATGCAGAAGGCAGGATTTTTTAAGAAACACTAAGGCACATAAAGCAAGCATAGCAACAATCATGCCGGATTACAATATCAGGTAGCAGTGCACGATGGCAGAAGATCAAAGTATTTCAACTAGCCTATTACAAGGCGCTTTGATGCCCAAAAGAATAATTGTTTGTGGCCCACAACGCTATCTATGAAAATCAAACCGGCTGCCGGATTATGATTCGTCACCAGGCTGATGTGAAGTTGAAGGATCATCTTGCGTCGGTTCAACTTCCTCCTCCTCACCCAGTGGCTGGAAGTCAAGGGTGGTCCAATCAATCCTGGTTAAGGCTTGGAAGATAGCTTCATTGCTTATAAGATTGGACGGTTCAACGTCAGGGGCATAGGTGTGCTTACGGATTGGAGGGATAAGATTTTGTGCTTCTTTCACAGCTGCGTCAACCTGCTTGTTGTCTGCATCATAGCTGGACCGATAGATAGACAAGTCAACCTCTTCAGCCAATTGGCTTGCCAGTGGGCGCATCTCTTTTGTCAGGGCTTTGAGGGCTTCATTATCAAACTCTGATCCATCTTCTTGTTGACCTGGATAGCCCTTTGCGATGTCTGCCGGATCAAGATCAGCAATCCAAGCTTTGGCCCGAGTCAGGGCTGTTAAAGCGCCAGCTCTGGCGGCAGACCGCTTTACCTCTTCCATCTGGGCCGGGGTCATAGATAATTTGGCCAATGTATCCTTGATCAAGGTTGGTCTCGGTTTGTTGAAGAAGGCCGCACAGATGACTCGTTGAGCACCAGTATACAATTGTTCTATCAACATATAGGCTGCTTTCAACTTCATCCGCATATCCGAGCCCAAATGAGTAATACGACTACCTGCAACGGTTTAAGAATTCATTGTTAAACCGGCAATTTCAAAGATGTTTAAGAAAGGTTCTTACAAAGAGTACTTACCAAATATTGCTGAAGTCATAGCATTAACTTGATGCTTTAGCCCAGTTAGCTCCTGCGCCACCGGTTAAAGAGCTGCTTCGGCATCTTCAGCCCGCTTTAATAGAGCAGCCTTCTCTGTTTCCCAATCCGCCCGCTCACTTTTGAAACCATCCTTTAATTGCTCCATGGCAGTCAAAGCACCCTTCAGTTCATCTTTGGCCTTGGAGGTTTCTGCTTGCTGGGACTTAATGTTTTCTTGAAGATCAGCAATCTGGGATTCTTTGTTGCTCAAGTCAGCCTGCAAAAGACAGATGATGAAGATGTTAAGATTTTTTCTCAAAGTCCCAAGCACATAACAAGTTATACACTTGGAACTTGGGGGGCTAATGCGGATTGTTTCTTTGTGACTATTATTCGAAGTCCCAAGGCTCAATACAAGTATTAACCTTGGCACTTGGGGGCTAATGTGTAATTGATCAGAAAAATCAAAGGTGAAGGAATTCAATAAGGACAGGTTTTGAACAGAAAGTCCCAGTTCATCTTGCAGAGGTAAACCGGCCCTTGGGGGCTACACAGTTGAAGTCTTTTTTATCCAAAGTCCCGGTTCATCTTCAAGAGATAAACCGGCCCTTGGGGGCTACAATGGAGTTGACATACAGTACAAGAAAATTTAAAGTGTTTGGGAGTTACCTCATAGCTCTCCTTCATCATGTTCACTAAACTGGCCTCATAGTCACGGCTTGTATATAGGCGGTTTAGGTATCCAAAGTGAAGTTCTTGAGCGGGAAGATGAGCATAGCTTGACACATCAGTCTTCCATTTGCCTCTCTCTTCGGCAGAAGATTCCACTTTGGCGTTGTGCTTTGACAAAGCGACAGGATTACCAGGAGAAGTATGGCCAACCCCGGTAATCACAACATCATTAGTTGCTTTTGGGCTAGCCGGTTTATCTGAGGCCTTGGTCGGGCTTGGCGGATCAGCAGTTGGACTTGGAGGATTGGCATGCGGGCTTGGTGGATTGACATGAGGGCTCGACGGGTTAACTTCCGGCGGATTAACATCATTGTCCTAACCTTGTGGCACATGATCGTCCATAGCAATATCAGCATCTCCACCAGCACCTTCTGCGGTCCTTTCCAGTTCAATCTCATTAGTGGGGGCATTGGTTTTGGCTTTCTTACTGAGTCGAGCTTTGGCGCTACAAGATGGCAAACAGAGGTTAATATGGTGAACTGGTGCAAGAAGACAAAGTTAAAATTATTATACTTACCCAGGGACGGTCTTGAGGGGAGGCATTTGTGTGGTTGATGATTCGCCAGAGGATGAATTGGAAGTTACCTGGTAATTTGAGTTAGACGGATTAAGAGGATATCAGAAGTAACCCGCCAAGGGATAAGACTTGTTAGAATTACAAGAGACCTCGGCACGGCGCTTCCGGATTGGGGTGTCTGGTAAACCGGAGGAAGTGACTTGCTGGCCACTATGCCGGGTTGTGCGACGAGCTTCAGGATGCTGTGGATCCAAATGAGTGAAAGGATGTGAACGTTTCACTTTTTGGACTGCGCAACGGATTTTTCTTACTGGCACAAGATCGGAATTGGAGGAAAGGGAGATTACCTCTACATGGTCAGCACGGCTAGCTTCCGCATCATCCTGGTAATGGTCGTTGTCAATAAGATGTATGAAAAATGAACCAAGGGAGTCAAGTTCTACCTCTTGTTCCGAATCATCAACATCTTCGGGCGGATCAGAGGACTCAGCGGTTTTCTTCTTGGCTGGCCTCTTTGTGGCCTTGCTCTTGCCACGAGGAGCCCTCGCCAGTTTGTCTTAAGCCTTTGTCGGTTTGTCTTGAGTTTTCCTTTTCCAGAAAGGATCTTTGGCCTATAAGAACAAAAAAAAGGTTATCAGAAAAAATGTTAAAGCGGAGACGAATTAAAAGGCAGAAAGATAAAGTCTTACAGTTGGCGGTTTGTTGGAGGCATAAAAGGGACGCATCCCAGTCTTGTTGCATTCAGCAATCGGTTCATCTAGCATCTTCTTTACAGACTCAGTGACTTCATCATCATTCATATATATTTCAATATGCCATTGAGGGTCATTAACATCCCCTGTATACTCATGCATCAACCTGGTGCGGCGGCTTAAAGGAAGGATACCCCATGAAACCCAGCAACGGACGAGGTCAATGTCGGTTAAGCCGTTTGCTAGAAGAGCCCGGAGTTTAGCAAGTTGTGGTGCATATGTTTGTCGTTCTTTGGCAGTGAGCCGCTGAGGCAGTGGATGGCCATTGCTGAGTCAGTGAGCACGGTAACCCGGCAAAGGATTTTCATCAGCAGGAGTGGTGTTCTAACAGTAGAACCATGTTTAGTTCCAATCTTTGGGGTGGCTGTGATGTTTGGCATGAGGAAAATCGACTTCTTTCCTTTTCTGAATCGACACTCCGCCAAGTTCCGTATTGGGGCCGTCAGAAAATTCAGTGCGGCAGTTCAAGTGGAAGAAGTCCCTGAAGAGTTCAACAGTCGGTTCTACTTGAAGGTAAACTTCGCAAAATACTTCGAAATTGCAGATGTTGGACATAGAGTTCGGTCCAATGTCTTGAGGATGGAGTTGGAAGCTGGCAAGTACATCACGGAAAATTTTTGATCCAGGAGGGCTAAACCCTCGGTCCAGATGCTGCATAAACACAACCACTTCTCCATCTTGAGGTTCAGGAGGGTTTTCGGCACCAGGGACTCTCCAATGAATGATTTCTTTCTTTGCCAAAGCGCCGGTTAGAACATATCCATTGAGTTATGTTTCTGTGATCTGGGAAGGAACCCAGTTTCAAGAGGAGAATTGCTTGGCCATTTTGGAGGACAAATTGTAAAGGAAGTGCAAACTCCGGTTCACGGTTCAAGATTGATATGCACAAATTGGTATCAAACCAGAGAATCTAATCAAAGCGTGTTTGTACATTAAACCGGATATGGATGTTCAGGAAAGGACGATGGTTTATGTAAGGGCTAATGGTACCTGCCGGATTGTCGTTTTCTACATGTTAAACCGCCTACAGTGGCCCGAAGGGCAACAGATCTGAAAATTAATAAGTGCTACACAAACAGGTTTCACAAGCTAAGGATTTTTATTTTGGATCTAACACAGTTCAGGAAAAGAAAAAGTATCAAAGCCCTAAAATGGCGACGGCGGAATAGAAAGGGTCCAGATGGGATCTGTTCATAGTTTAAAGGATACTATGGTGAGGCGAAACAAATAATAGCTTCGGCCGCAGAAGAAAAAGGTCAAGTTGATCTAGATTTGATGAGATAATAAGGGCAAAATGATGAGCACGCACGAGCACTGATGAACACAGACGAGCACCGAAACCCTAATGCAGATCTAGGGTTGAGGGAAGAAGGCTTACCGGATTCACAGGAGTAGCGGAGGAGAACCGCGGATCTTTGGTGCGTTCAGGTTGATGCAGCGGCTAGAGTTGATGCAGTGCTTGAAGGTCGACGGCGGCGGTGGCGCTGACGGGCTTGAGAGTTGAGAGGAAGAAGAAGAAGTGCAGAAGGGGAAAAGGGAAGGAACCCTGAGCCTATTTATAAGGCGAATGGATAAAGTAGGCAAGCGCGAGAATCGAGGAGCCGAAGCGGTAAAATGGGGC
>NW_025234063.1:5582-7422 GCF_018294505.1 Triticum aestivum | reverse complement strand
AGCCTGGCCCGTTACTCGCGGGCCGACCTGGCAAGTACCCCCTAATCCAGGACACCAACACCCTCTTACCCACACCTACTTTCTAAGGCTTACCTTATTTTGGCAAACTGTCCTTCACCACCGCCCCATCATGTCCACCTTATGATCCTAGAAATTGTAATTGTTGGAGATACGCCCTAGAGGCAATCATGTATGATGATATTTCCTATTTGTTTATGAATAAACACAGTCCTTGGACATTATCAATGATGTGTATCAGCAAGTACGTGACTTGTTTGTGGGACTATGCATTGTATGATGACTGTCCTTAAAGGTCCCTAGTTGAAAAGGCTGTGTGGGCGTGCAGCCGACTAGACTAGTATATGACACGGTGGATGGCTCGTCTCACTAGTCATGCAGCATTGAATGCTACCGGATAATATGGACTCGGAAGGATCTGGTTGGATTCGATATAGTTGGATCTGAGTCGAGATAAGGTTCGAGTCGGACATACCTAACTATGAGACACAACGATATGTCATGTGTGAGTCTCTAGTACAACATACGTTTTATGTCCTAAGACCTGAGCTGTCACATATACTCGGGATGGTGACAGGCTTGCTTTGGGCCGACCAAATTCTACTCCGTAACTTGATAGTTATAAAGGTAGGTTTCGGGCTTGTCCAGACCCATGCTGCGCACATGGTCGAGCAAGATGGGATTCGCCCCTTCGATCAGGAGAGATATACTCTGTGTCGCTCGTGTGATCTGACCAAGATAAGCATGGCCATGCCACAAGGATTATGCGATAATCCGGTTTGTGGTCGGCATAACTGGAACAAGAAAGAGGTCGGGCTAGCACAAAGATGACAGACTCACCTTGAGCTCGACAACATATATCGTGTGGCAAAGGGAATGGAAGTGTGATGTATAGGTTGGCCAACCAGCTTCACAGACTGCTTGGTGGTCGGCACGCCTTGCTAGAGGCCACTACCAGCCGAGCAGATCAGAGGTGATCCGACCTATGACCAAGACGACTTGAACCTAAGAGGTCACATGCTTAAGGGAAGGAACCTATGAGGTCAGATCCGAGGACACTGGTCGGATGTGATCCGAGCTGGACTTGGATCGTGACTGAGTAGACTTGTGGGCTTTAGGCGTTGTGCGAGGCCCAGTGTTTAGCCTGAGATGGATGTCTATAAATAGTGGAGGTGCGGCACACTTATTGAATTGCTTGCTTCAGCGCTGTCACTAGGGCTTTGCATGTGTTGCAACTAGCCACCTCCACTCACCTCCGACTGTGTGATCGGACCTAACAGTCTGTCGCACGGTGTTCCTCCTGCGCACTTGCACCGCTTCGGTGAACATGTTCGTGGGATCCGTTCTGCTACATGAGAGATCGACGAGGAGGAGACGACTCCGGAGATGCGCTGCACCAACTCTACTTCCGCTGCACGGCAGTGCGCGTCTAGTGGCAAAGATCCTTGATCCACCTCCCTTAGCATGCTCCCGAATGTTCTGCGGGTAGGAATTTTTAATTTGCAGTCGACGCACCCTACCATAGACACCGATAGTAACGAGTGTGGGAGTCCTGGACTAGGGGGTCCTCGGGCATCCGGTCTATTGTATATGGGCCGGACCGATGGGCCGTCAAGATACAAGACAGAAGATCACCTCTCGTGTCTAGTAGGGACTCCTGTATACGTGGATGGCAAGTTTAGGTGTCCGGATATGTTATTTCCTTTCTGTTAAACCAACTTTATACAACCCTAAGCCCCTCTAGTGTCTATATAAACTAGAGGGTTAGATCGGAGGCAGGATCACAACATTAATAAGCTAGCCAAACTAGGGTTAGCCAATA
>NW_025234063.1:4591-5337 GCF_018294505.1 Triticum aestivum | reverse complement strand
GATCTCGTGGTAGATCAACTCTTGTAATGTCACGCCCAATATGCGACCCTATCCAAAAGGAACTCGAAGGTCCCACCAAGGATAGACCCGCATATTGAAACGCTTTTGCAAGGTGGATATCATTACATCAACATTACATAATAGATGGGGATACATACAAGAGGCAATGCCACACGAATACAACATCACAATACATAAGAGCATCATCCGACTACGGATGAATCACAAACTGAAACTCAAACGACATCCACCCTGCCAGCCCAGGCTGCTGAGGAACCTATCCCCTGATCGAAGAAGAAGCAGAAGAAGAACTCAAGACAAGCAAGCATCGCTCTTGCGTCATGATCATCGCATAACCTGTACCTGCAACTGTTGTTGTAGTAATATGTGAGCCACGAGGACTCGGCAACCCCATTACCATGGGTATCAAGACTAGCAAAGCTTAAAGGGAAAGGAAGGGGTAAAGTGGTGAGGCTGCAGCAGCGACTAAGCATATATGGTGGCTAACATACGCAAATAAGAGCGAGAAGAGAGCAAAAGGAACGGTCGTGAAGCTAGCAATGATCAAGAAGTGATCCTGAACTCCTACTTACGTCAAACATAACCCAAAGACCGTGTTCACTTTCCGGACTCCGCCGAGAAGAGACCATCACGGCTACACACGCGGTTGATTCGTTTTAATTCGGATCTGGTGTCAAGTTATCTACAACCGGACATTAACAAATTCCCATCTGCATATAACCGCA
>NW_025234063.1:2534-3843 GCF_018294505.1 Triticum aestivum | reverse complement strand
AACATAACACCGGTATGACGGAAACTAGGGTGGCAAGAGTGGAACAAAACACCAGGCATAAGGCCGAGTCTTCCACCCTTTACCACGTATATAGATGCATTAATAATATAAGAGATATTGTGATATCCCAACCAAAATCCTGTCCACCATGGAGCAATCTTCAACTTCACCTGCAACTAGCAACGCTATAAGAGGGGTTGAGCAAAAGCGGTAACATAGCCAAGCAACGGTTTGCGTAGGAAAGGTGTCAAAGGTTAGAGGTTCATGGCAATATGGGAGGCTTGATGAGCAAAAGATAGGTAACGCAGCATAGCGATAGAACGAAGCAACTAGCATATCAATGATAGTAATGAGATCCAGGGTAGCGGTCATCTTGCCTGAAATCCCGCAAGGAAGAAGAACGAATCCATGAAGAAGATGAATGGATGAAGCCGAACCAACCGTAGACGAACGAATCCTCACGATCGCAACGAAACAGGAACTATCGAGAAGAAACACACAACATAGTAAACACACCACACATGAACAAGACATGATGCACAACAAGCATGATGCATGACAAAGCTACATGAAGCTACTCATGGCAAGAGATGGTGCAAACAAGAGCAACACATCAAGGCAAGTTTAAATGAGGTCGGAAACAACATATAACAATTCCGGTAAGTCCTCATATGTATATTTTGAAATTGGTCCAGATCTGAATAAGCCTTATGTTCAAGTTGTTAAACAGCAAGTTAAGATGCACAAGGAGGATCTACATGAAATTCTAGTCAAGTTACATATAAAGTTCATTTAGTTCGGAGCTACGGCCTAGAAGATATGAGCAAAACAAGTTAAACATGACATTGATGCAAAAATCATACAAACATCAAGCAAAAACCTCAAAACATGGATGCAACATGATAATATGAAGCTACATGCAATTCTAAGCAAGTTTCATATAGAGCACACTCAAAACGGAGCAACGGTTCAACACACACATGAAACAAGTTATAGCAACAATCTGTCCAAAATAGCAACTAGGCATATTGCAAGCATCAAAACAACATGCTACAGTACCACGATATGAAAACAAAAGACATGGGCATGATGTACAGGTAAAGCATAACAAAACATGAACACTGAGCTATCTCCGAAAACTACTAGAACATGCTCAAACACACATGAAAAGATTGCAAGTAATAACAATTCAGACTTTGCAGAAAATAACATCAGGTTGCAATGTTTAGAGCTATCAAACAACATGTTACAGGAACTTATCATGGCAAACAAAGACATGGCATGAATCTACTAAATGCATAGATCAAAA
>NW_025234063.1:0-1396 GCF_018294505.1 Triticum aestivum | reverse complement strand
ACCTTACTGACCATGAGCCAAAAAGGATCATAAAATATGATGGCACCCACGTAAACATGGCAAGTTATATTACAGATTCAAACATGGCAGGAACAGAATTATGAAGGCATGTAGATGAGCTTGTACCACTCACCACAGAGAATTAAATGGCATGGCAAGGAAACCAACAGTAAAAAGACATATTTGTGAAGCTAATAATGACAAGAGCAAGGTCATAGGGTGCATAGAACACTAGCAACAATCATGATAACAACTGAACTTAATGTTAACAGGCTGACAACAACATTATGAAGCAACTTTGGAGCAAGATTATAACAAGCTACAGGAAGCTATAAATGCAACCAGGGGCATGGATGGTTAGAGGATGACATGTAGAACAAAACATATTTAATGATCATCTCCAGATTATGCATAGAATGACTAGTAGCAACAGGTTTACATAGCATCGCGAAATAACAGATTCGGCCTAGTAAAACAGTAACAGCAAGTACCCTACTTAACAAGCTCGATTCACTCACCACAAGACATTGCATGACAAAATAAGAATAGAATCATCAAGAAGACATGTTTTTGTAACCAACCAAGGCAAGAACAAGTCCATAGCATGCAAGGATCAACTACAACAACCTTGGCAAAATTGAATAACATGTAAACAATCTGCCAGGAAACATTTTGAAGCAAAAGTAGAGCATGAAAATGGCATGCTAGGCTACTCCATAATTGCAACCAAGGGCAGGGATGGATATACAATAACCATATGTTCAAAACATCCTTACTGAAGTATCTCAAAATATGCATGGATCTCTCTGTAGCATCAAGTTTACATGGCATCAAAATATCAGCAAAACAAGGACTAAAATCAGCAACATCACGATGCCTAGTTTGCATGCTTGTGCTAGTCACCACATTGATCACAAAAATACATGGTAAGCACCTCTGTAAATAAGATATAGCATAGTTCAAAACACATGTAGACATCAACCTCATAGGATGCACATATCAGTCATGGCAAAAATGACAAAAGGGCTCGTTCTGATAACAGATAGCAGAAAATATCATGAAGCACTCTTGCAACGATGATTCAGGCATCAAGATGAGCTCAAATGAATATGATGCAATGGAATAAAATGATGTACTCATTGAGACGAACAATTTGACATATTACACGCACGAAACGGAGCTACGGATGCAGAGATACAACAGGTCAAACATGGCATGATAATGTAAAAATTACAGGGACAGTCATTACGGGGGTCAACCTCTCGGTTTAGATCTGGATCCAGGGCGCGTGGAACACGAGGTTCGCCGGAGAAGCAGGTCGCGGTGGCCGGAGGAGGCACCGGCGGGTTTGGGGATGGCGGGGCCGGGTCGGTCCCGGCCGGATCCGGGCGCGGCG
>NW_025234062.1:0-7423 GCF_018294505.1 Triticum aestivum | reverse complement strand
AGATTTAATAAACTATTTATATTGAGTGTATGACCATAGACGGTTTTATTCATGTAAATAGAACAACAATTATTCTTTGACTTAAATGAATATACGTATTGCAATAAACATGATCCAATCATATTCATGCTCAACGCAAACATCAAATAACATTTATTTCAGGTTCAACACTAATCCCGATGGTAAAGGGAGTGTGCGATGGTGATCTTATCAACCTTGGAATCACTTCCAACACACATCATCACCTCGCCCTTAACTAGCCTCTGTTTATTTTGCAACTCCTGTTTCGAGTTACTGTTCTTAGCAACTGAACCAGTATCAAATACCGAGGGGTTTCTATAAACACTAGTAAAGTACACATCAATAACATGTATATCCAATATACCTTTGTTCACTATGCCATCCTTCTTATCCGCCATGTATCTAGGGCAGTTCCACTTCCAGTGACCATTTCCTTTGCAGTAGAAGCACTCAGTTTCAGGCTTGGGTCTAACTTTGGGCTTCTTCATGGGAGTGGTAACTTGCTTGCCATTCTTATTAAAGTTCCCTTTCTTTCCCTTGCCCTTTTACTTGAAACTAGTGGTCTTGTCAACTATCAAAACTTGATGTTTTTCTTCATTTCTACCTTCGCCGATTTCAGCATCGCGAAGAGCTTTGGGAATTGTTTCTATTATTCCTTGCATATTATAGTTCATCACGAAGTTCTAGTAACTTGGTGATAGTGACTAGAGAACTTTGTCAATTACTATCTTATCTGGAAGATTAACTCCCACTTGATTCAAGCAATTGTAGTACCCAGACAATCTGAGCACATGCTCACTGGTTGACCTATTCTCCTCCATCTTGTAGGCAAAGTACCATCAGAGGTCTCATACCTCTTGACACGGGCATGAGTATGAAATACCAATTTCAACTCTTGGAACATCTTATATGCTCCGTGGCGTTCAAAACATTTTTAAAGTCCCGGTTCTAAGCCGTAAAGCATGGTGCACTAAACTATCAGTAGTCATCATACCGAGCTTATCAAACGTTCATAACGTCTGCATCTGCTCCTGCAATAGGTCTGTCACCTAGCAGTGCATCAAGGACATAATTCTTCTGTGCAACAATAAGGATAATCCTCAGATCACGGACCTAGTCCGCATCATTGCTACTATCAACTTTCAACTTAGTTTTTCTCTAGGAACATATCAAAAAATAAATGGGGAGCTACATCGCGAGCTATTGATCTACAACATAGTTATGGAAATACTATCAGAACTAAGTTCATGATAAATTAAAGTTCAATTAATCATATTACTTAAGAACTCCCACTTAGATAGACATCCCTCTAGTCATCCAAATGATCACGTGATCCGAATCAACTAAACCATGTCCGATCATCACGTGAGATGGAGTAGTTTTCAATGGTGAACATCACTATGTTGATCATATCTACTATATGATTCACGCTCGACCTTTCGGTCTCCAGTGTTCCGAGGCTATATTTGCATATGCTAGGCTCGTCACGTTTAACCCGAGTATTCCGCGTGTGAAAAACTGGCTTGCACCCGTTGTATGTGAACGTAGAGCTTATCACACCCGATCATCATGTGGTGTCTCGGCACGACGAAGTGTCGCAACGGTGCATACTCAGGGAGAACACTTATATCTTGAAATTTAGTGAGAGATCATCTTATAGTGCTACCGCCGAACTAAGCAAAATAAGATGCATAAAGGATAAACATCATATGCAATCAAAATATGTGACATGATATGACCATGATCATCTTGCGCCTTTGATCTCCATATACAAAGTACCATCATGATCTCTATCATCACCGGCATGACACCATGATCTCCATTATCTTGATCTCTATCAACGTGTCGTCACATGGTTATCTCACCAACTATTTTTCTTGTAACTATTGCTATCGCATAGCGATAAAGTAAAGCAATTATTTGGCGCTTGCATCTTATGCAATAAAGAGACGACCATAAGGCTTTTGCCAGTTGCCGATAACTTCAACAAAACATGATCATCTCATACAACAACTTATATCTCATCACGTCTTGACCATACCACATCACAAGAAGCCCTGCAAAAACAAGTTAAACGTCCTCTACTTTGTGTTGCAAGTTTTACGTGGCTGCTACGGACTTAGCAAGAACCGTTCTTACCTACGCATCAAAACCACAACGATTTTTCGTCAAGTTTGCCGATTTAACCTTCAACAAGGACTGGGCGTAGCCACACTCGATTCAACTAAAGTTGGAGAAACAGACACTCACTAGCCACCTGTGTGCGAATCACGTCGGTAGAACGAGTCTCGCGTAAGCGTACGCATAATGTCGGCCTGAGCCGCTTCATCCAACATTACCGCCGAATCAAAGTATGACATGCTGGTAAGCAGTATGACTATTATCGCCCAGAACTCTCTGTGTTCTACTCGTGCATATAACATCTACGCATAGACCTGGCTCGGATGCCACTATTGGGGAATGTAGTAATTTCAAAAAAATTCTACGCACACGCAAGATCATGATAGTGCATAGCAACGAGAGGGGAGAGTGTAGTCCACGTACCCTCGTAGACCATAAGCGGAAGCGCTATGACAACGCGGTTGATGTAATCGTACGTCTTTACGATCGACCGATCCTAGAACTGAAAGTACAACGCCTTCGCGATCTGCACACGTTCGGCTCGGTGACGTCCCACGAACTCACGATCCAGCAGAATGTCGAGGGAGAGCTTCGTCGGCACGACGGTGATGATGAAGGTACCTGCGCAGGGCTTCGCCTAAGCATTGCAACGATAGGACCGAGGCGGATTAGGGTGGAGGGGGGCACCGCACACGGCTAAGAGATCAATGATTAACTTGTCTTTGAGGTGCCCTTGGCCATGTGTATAAAGGAGCAAGGGGAGGGGGCCGACGGCCTCACAGGGTGCGCCCCAAGGGGGGAATCCTACTCCTACTAGGAGTAGGTTCCCCTTTCCTAGTCCAACTAGGAGGGGAGGGAAAGAGGAGGAGGGAGGAAGGAAAGAGGTGGCCGGCCCCCAAAGCCCTAAACCAATTCGGTTTGGGCCTGGGGGGGCACCCCACACTTCCTTGCTGCCCTCTACTTCCACTAAAGCCCATGAAGGCCCATTGACCCCCCGGAAAATTCCCGTAACTCTCCGGTACTCCAAAAAATACCCGAATTACTCGGAACCTTTCCGATGTCCGAATATAGCCTTCCAATATGTCGATCGTTACGTCTTGACCATTTTGAGACTCCTCGTCATGTCCGTGATCTCATCCGGCACTCCGAACAACCTTCGATACATCAAATCACGTAAACTCATAATACCGATCGTCACCAAACGTTAAGTGTGCGGACCCTACGGGTTCGAGAACTATATAGACATGACCGAGAGTCATCTTCGGTCAATAACCAATAGCGAAACCTGGATGCTCATATTGGTTCCTATATATTCTACGAAGATCTTTATCAGTCAAACCGCATAACAACATACGTTGTTCCCTTTGTCATCGGTATGTTACTTGCCCGAGATTCGATCGTCGGTATCTCAATACCTAGTTCGATCTCGTTACCGGCAAGTCTCTTTACTCGTTCTGTAATGCATCATCCTGCAACTAACTCATTAGTCACATTGCTTGCAAGGCTTATAGTAGTGTGCATTACCGAGAGGGCCCAGAGATACCTCTCTGATACACAGAGTGACAAATCCTAATCTCGATCTATGCCAACCCAACAAACAACTTCGGAGACACCTGTAGAGCATCTTTATAATCACCCAGTTACGTTGTGACGTTTGATAGCACACAAGGTGTCCCTCCGGTATTCGGGAGTTGCATAATCTCATAGTCTGAGGAACATGTATAAGTCATGAAGAAAGCAGTAGCAATAAAACTATAATGATCATAATGCTAAGCTAACGAATGGGTCTTGTCCATCACATTATTCTCCTAATGTTGTGATCTCGTTCATCAAATGACAACACATGTCTATGGTTAGGTAACATAACCATCTTTGATAAATGAGCTAGTCAAGTAGAGGCATACTAGGGACACTTTGTTTTGTCTATGTATTCACACATGTACTAAGTTTCCGATTAATACAATTCTAGCATGAATAATAAACATTTATCATTAAATAAGAAAATAAATAATAACTTTATTATTGCCTCTAGGGCATATTTCCTTCAGTAGCAGCTCCAGCGGCCTCACAAGTGGTTGCAGCATAAGCGGTAGCCCCCCGCGATGACAGGCGCCTCTTGCAGATCCACCACCCCTACAAGCATTGCCGGTCGGCACCAAATCACAGTAGTGGCTCGCAGAAACGCCACTGCTGTAGCAACTCCGGTGGACTCGGAGCAATCCCCGCCGTAGACTTTCGCAGCATCATCGTCGTCGAGCGTCGAAGCACCTGGTCCGCCGTCGCAGCAGCGGTCGCCCCGTCTCACAGCGGTGGAGCTCTCTTCTCGGGTTCACTTGGGGTGGGAGGTGGCGCTAGTTGCGTAGCAGAGCTTGGAAGAGGCGGATCCATGGTAGCCTGCTGCAAAGCTTGGGGAAATCCCTCGCCGGCGAGAGATATAATCAGCGGTGTAGAGAGCTTGAGAGAGGAAAAGGATGGGAGAAAGAAGATAAGGATAATGATGGTTTTCACGGGCCATGGGACACATGGCGTAAGAAGCAGGTGGCTGCGCGCGACGTTATTTACATCCGGATGGAGCAAAGGAGTTTCCCTAAAATTACCACCTCGCATCAACTAAAATGGCCATAAAAAACATTCGGAATAGCATGCTTAAAATCCGAACGTTTGTGATTTAACCGGATCCTTTTAATAATGAGACCCAACGAACGATTCGATCTACCAGCTAAAGTTTTTAGTTCGTACTAGGTGTGGCCAGCGAGCGAACCATCCAGCTGGCCCATTGTGGAGCCGTATAAAAAAATGGGCTAGGCCGCCTGCCCCTCCTCGTGGTCCTCTTGCCACTCGATTCAAGATCATCGCTATAGGCAATGGCACATCTGGCATGCCATACCGATGGGTTCCTAGGGGGGAATTATAGCAAATATCACACACAAACAGAGCCTTCTGAGGGCGAATGGAGTCCAAAAAGTCGATAAAAACCCAGGATATAAAATGTTACTAATGGTATCTAGATATAATTAACACTTGACCAACATTAACAAAACAAACAATGTGACCGTATATCCAAATAACATACCCACAAAGAATATTTGCTTAGCAACTCATGTAAGCAAAGCTTTGTGGCTTATGCTGGTTGGATGGCTTGAGTTTGATGGGGACAACATGAATGTCCACAAGCTTCTCTGGAAATGACCCTCCAAATTGTATAAATTTGCTGATCCAAAGTCTAGATTCTCCTTACAGAGTAAAAATATTCACAGTCCGAGGCTAAAGGACCAAAAGCAGGAGTGAGCTAGGCCGGCTGGCGTTGCTGGACTGGGCCGGGTCAACACTTGACGAGCAGGGCTCGTCCGCCACCTCGCCGGCGCACCTCTAAAAAAAAACCTCACGCCCGCGCAGAAGAGAACATAGGAGGGAAGCAGGGGAGCTCCGGCGACTGGAGACGCCCCCACAGCTCGGGGCAGATGATCCCCGAGACCTCCCGCACCTCATGCCCAAGCGCACGGTCGGCGACGACCACTTCTCTTCCCGCGTACAGTTATGGCCAGCTCAGCCGAATTCGTGGCCACCGGAGGTCGCTCAAGGTTCCCGTCGCCGGAGGCGTGGTTGTGAGGGGCCCTCGGGCGATTTAACGAGGCAGGGCAGCCCCAGGTACGGAGAGGAATTGAATGCCATGACAACTGGGCTCAGGGGCTACTTTTATAAAACGAAATTGACAATATCTAGCTCAGGTTACCGCCGGTCACGGTCACCGCACTCCTGCTGCTTGCCATGGTGATCACCGGCGATGGCCTGGATGTCTAGGGCCTAGACAAGGTGGCGCACGTTGATACGACTTCATTGCCTGGTACTTCGAGAAGCATGACATACAAACTGATACGAGCTTGAGTAGCAGGATGCGTTTGATAATACCCATGGAAGCGTATATGGAGAATCTTGCTTCCATGCGTGGGAAATTTGTTTCAATTAAATGCTAAACTAAGGCTGCTACCTGAATAATCAAATGCAAGTGTACAACTCTTCACTTCTCACTAAGCAAATCTGGATCTCAACTGATACTGATAGAATAGGAAGACTGAACATAATCGTATAGGCTCTCATTATAGCAGTGTACTATTTTTGTATAGTCACTGATATGATAGTAGGACTGAACGAACTGCATTTCCTTCTTTCTATTCTAGCTATATACAGCACCATCTCTTGCATTTTCAAGACACAAATCAAACTTAATGTATATACTGAATTTGCTCTGATCATGAAGGGAAGCAGCACTTACTATTACTTCCAGCAATGTAAATCAACTGTATTACCATTTAAGTGTTTATTGCAAGGAGAAGAGAGCACGAAGCACAATAAAACAGAAACAGTAAGAAGACACAAAATGTAAGGAAAGATCATTAAGAAGGCAAGTTTGCTTCAACGTGCTTCCAGAAAAGCAAATGGCAAATGAACCGCAAGGCAAGTATTAACTAATCAAAGCAAGCCAATGTATCTTCATGATCCCAGTGTTAAACAATTCGGTAAATTAACTATGATCAAGTTAACTGCATTTTGAATTAACCAACTTAAGATGTCAATCTGAAGCAATCTATGATCCACGACAAATATCACAAGATAGCAGAACTCAACTAGCAATGCTAGTAACCATATTAATCTATTCTTGAACATGACAGGAAGCCAACAAAACACTGGGATAGTTAACTGAATGTTACCTTGACTGAAGCGCAGGTTTTGAAGTGGAAGCCTGACAAAGCTCGAGAAGCGGAAGTGGCGATGCAGATCGGCGAGCAGCGTGCAGCGGCACTTCCCAGAACCTTGATTGCTCCGGCACCCGTGCAGGTCAGCAAGCCGGAGAAGGAACGGAGATTACTGCTCTCCCCGTCCTGCAGCACAACAGGAAAGGGATGGCGAGGCTCCGGCGGCGAAACAGAGAAGAACTCAGGTGAATGCTTTTTCTGTGTGTCTTCCAATCTGGGACGTCTCCCTTTTATAGGCACGAATCAGCAATCAACCCTAAACCAACGAATTGCCTAAACTTCAGGATCCGCCCCCTGAAGTTTCTCCCACGCACTCCTCCTCCTGCGGCGACTACTTGTGCAAGTTTATCCACCGGAGAATTTGTGCGGCAGTCGTGGTACCGTTGATGAGATGGACTTCACTTTGTATCAATCAAACGTACCAGAATTCAGTCCGGCTAGAAACGGGATCAGTTGACACCAGGGTCGGACCTCGACTCACCCATTTGCACAGACCTGAAACTCTGTTTCTGAATGTTGACAACCAA
>NW_025234061.1:0-7424 GCF_018294505.1 Triticum aestivum | reverse complement strand
GAGGGAAGCTTCGGGAGCAAGATGGATTTGGGGCTATGGTGGTTCCCGATCAAAATTGAGTAGGGGGATGGGTTCACGGGAGGATGAGGAAGTTTCTGGCGAAGAGAATGGAGAGGGGGAGGCCCTGGTGGTGCCGGAATGGCCGGGGCAGTGGCGGCGGCAGGAGTTACCGGAGATGGGGAAGAAAGCTCTCCTGGGTCGATTGGCGAGCTGGGGAAGCGTCATTGGGGTGGCCTGAGGTTGCCAGTGTGCGGGAACGGCCCGGGGTGTCCATTTATAAGCGAGGCAAGGCGGTTCCGCGGCGGCCGTGGATAAGCTTCCAGCGAACCGACGTTCTGTAGCAGCAGGGCATCGTGGCGGCGATGAGCGCTAGAGTACATGGCTGCGGCTGAGCTCGCACTGCTCCAGGGGCCAGGTGGCGAGCAGGAGGGGTTTGGGCGGTGCTGCCCGTGGCTGGAGCCACTGCGGACGCCGGAGTGCCGCCAAGAATGCCCTGGCGGCGGTGTTGTAGCGTGCCAGGGTGGTTTGGCGCGATGCTGCGAGGCGGGGAGTGCGTGGCGAAGTGCTGCCATGTGGGCCAAAGCCAGGGGGGCCAGCGTGTCGGCTCGGGCGCGGCATCGTGCAATACGCACGCTCTGGGCGCGTCCAGTGCACGCACGGGAGATGCTCGACACAATGTCGCGGCGTGCTACAGGTCGCAGGTGAGGTTGGGGTTTACCAGATCGAGGTTAGGAGCAACTGGGAGTCTAGTGGACATGCTAGTTTGATCAGAGGTGCAAGCTCACAGTGAAATGCCAAAATTCATGTCAAAACAGATCATGCCCGTAAGGTGTTTGACAAAATGCTAAGGGCACTTAGGCAGGTCTTGGAGTGGCCAAAAACTCCAGATGGTGGTCTCTTCAGATGTACAAGAGGGTGGTGGGGTTAGTTGGTCAAATGCAGCAACTTGTTAGTGCAAGTTTTGCAAAACTACATTTCGGGATAGGAAATAAATAGCATTATTTCATGAACCAAAAATGATCCAAAAGGTGCATGCCCCTGGACTTAAGGGTTTAACATGGAGGACTACAAGTAGGAGAAATAATCAAGGGTTAAAGAGCAAGCAAAAATATAGTTGTTGTACAAACCGTCAAGTTGGTCCAGAATGAAAATGAGGTTGATTCACTCAAATTTTTCAAAGAACAGCACGAGGTTTTTGCATAATGTGGAATCTTAGGCCATTACCATCATCCCATAATTTTGGTGGAGGCTAGAAAGAATTATTTAAAGGAGTTGTAGTGCAAAATTGCCCACTGGACCAGAGAACAAAATTTGCTGTAGAGCTCAAAATATTACATAAAATAAAGATGTTTTTGTACAAAAGTGATTTAAAAACATCACATGACATCTCCAAATTTTGGTTGGAATTTTAAGTGAATTTATCAAATGGTTGTAGTTCAAATAAGGCCATTTAACCTTGAAAATCCATTCTTCAAGAAAATAAAGATCAAGCAATTAAATTAGTTAATTAGTTATACTAATAAAAGGAAAGTTTTTCTTGAGAGTTTAAACAAGTCCAATAACATATTTGAAAAGTTTTCTCTTTGGGAAAAACTCATCATAACATGGAAGGAAATGATTTTAAGAAAAAAATCAATAAGGAGCTCAGATATCCAAAGTTTTAATTCCTGGATTTTTTTTAATTCATTAAAACAAGGCCAAATTTTTGGGGTGTCACAACACGAGAGACAACATTATTTGAATTAAAATTTGGCAAGTGCCTACAAATTTAAGATTGAAAAAAGATAAGTGCCCCGTAATCCCCTTTCTTGTTTCTCTCCTCCCAGGCACAGCAGGTGAAGGCTAAAAGGATAACAGGGGAGCACTAGGGAACGCGTTGATCGAGAGCACGGTGGAGGCAACTCATCGACCACTGCCACCAGGGCCAGCAGGGCACGACAGGGCTAACAGAGCTGCAACCCGAGAGGAAGCCCGTTGGGGCCAAACTGGAAGACTACTGGAGGAACCCAAGAGCACCATCCCAACCTCTGCATCCAACCCCCTGGCAAATCAAGTTGCCGTGGAGGAGATGCGGATGCAGATGATGGTGCTGCTGCCTGATGAAGATGGTGCAGGCGGCGACTAGTCAGAGTCAGAGACGCTGCCCTCCCGCTTGCTGCCGTCATCATCACCGTTGCTGTCCGCCTCGTCGCTTTCGCTCAAGGAGGAGTTTCATTGTCGATAGAGCTCTCCGCACAACACCCTAAGCGAATTCCCGAGCGCCCAAAGAACTTAACGGAGAGTAGGCCACTTTGCATTAATTTGAACTAGAGAACGTGCCCCTCCGACAAGCTATGGGCACGGGCAAAGGATTTCCAACCATGACAGAGGTACATGACATGAGGAGCAGGGAAGTCGACATAGACCCACATGCCATGATTCCCACAGCCATCATGTGCGGCTTGAGAGCATGCGGCGGATCAATCTCCATTTCCCGGGCGAACGGAGTAGGAAGACGAAGTTGGCTGCACAAAGGCTTCTACAGCCTGATGAAGAATTCTTGAGGCTGGTCTTTGATGTGGCCTTCCACCAGGGGAGGGGCCGCCGACGGGGTCGCAACCGAGGCACCACCCCATCCCCCTCTCCCTTGAGCACCGCGTTGACCTCGGCTCCGCCACCGCAGGCTCCGGAGGAGGAGGGATGCGCTGTCGACTAGAAGCCTGTCGGTATCAAAACCGGAAAATCTCGGGTAGGGGGCCCAAGTTGTGTGTCTGAGGACCAATCGTAACTATGAACAAAGGACACAGTGTTTACCAAGGTTCGGCCCTCTTAATGGAGGTAAAACCCTACTCCTGCTTGATTATATTCGAGGGTATAAATGTTACAAGAGTTGATCTACCTCGAGATCGATTCGGCTAATCCTAGATTAGCTAGCCTAGCATGTTGTGATTCTTCCTTCGATCTACCCTCCGATTGATATAGACACCGGAGGGGCTTAGGGTTGTACAAAGTCGGTTTTACATAAAGGAATAACTTATCCGGACACCTATACTTGCCATCCACACATACCGGAGTCTCCACCAGACAGGAGATGTGATCTCCTGCCTTGTATCTTGACGGCCCATCAGTCCGGCCCACATCGATAGACCGGACGCCCGAGGACCCCCTAGTCCAGGACTCCCACAGTAGCCCCTGAACCTATCTTCAATGATGATATATTCGGCGTTCAGATTGTCTTCAGCATTGCAAGGCGGGTTCCTTGAAGTACACACATCGACTTTCCTCTGTACAAGAATTGTATCCGGCTTTTCATAATGAACACAACCCTTAGCCGTGAAGGCAGGATATATAAAAAATGAGAACAGTGTCTTTTACTAACAACTTTTTCAGCGAAGCGTCAGACTTGACCCTTCGACATTTCGAACCATTTTCCCACCCCGCGTTCTGTGTTTCGTGACTATGCCTCATTCACACGTCCAATCAAAACAGAGATCGTGCCCACTTAATATGGGATTGCACATCAATGATTTTTGGGTAATCCAACCGTTTGTGGTGCACGCTTTCATTGGGAATAGGCGAGATCCAAGGCACGAGTGGAGGGCGGTTGGCATTTTTGCTGCCTATAAGAGGGCAATAGATCCTTACTTTCTTCCCATACCTTAACATCTCCTCAGCCTTCTAATCTCCCAAGCTCTCTGCGCCCGCAAAGTCTCTGTCTTTCTCACCACCACGACAACCTCCTCCGACCATGGCCGGAGTTGGCTCCAAGGGCAAGTGGGAGGCTTCCTTCGTGACGGAGAAGGAGATAAAAGATCTTCGGAGTGCGGAGTACCTCACCGCCGACATCAAGCACAGGCTTCCCCCGAAGGTCAAGTCATTCCCACTCCGGAGCCCGGCGAGCGGGTCATCTTCCTTCCCCACTTCCTTAGAGTGTTAGGTTTTCCACTCCACCCGTTCGTCCGCAGACTCATGTACTACTACGGGCTGGATTTCCATGATCTAGCCCCGAACACCTTCATCCACATCTTGGTGCTCATCGTCGTGTGTGAGGCTCTCCTCCGCGTCCACCCACGCTTCGACCTATGGCTCAAGGTCTTCAACGTGAAGCCGAAGGTGGTCGACGGGCACCACACAAATTGCGGCGGAGCTATGATTAGCAAACTGCTGAACACAACATGGCACAAGGGTCCTTCTTGGAGACCATGAAGATCTAGCTATAGGAGTGGTTCTACATCACCGAGCCACGCCGCACTAAGTGGGCGGCGATTCCGGAGTTTAGATACGGACCCCCATGAGGCTCACCTCCTAGAACGTGAAGGGCCATGACTGGGGGTCCTAGAAGGAGGTGCAGGTGCTACAAATGCGCGTCACCGACATGCTGGGGAGGAACGTTGGTCTAACTAACATGGTTCAGATCATGCTCTTCTATCGCACTCCCCCCTGCCAGCGCCGGGCTTCCCCCATGTGGGAATTCAAGCAAGAGGAGCCGCGGATGCAACAACACTTCCTCGGCACCATGCACGAGGGTATGTGGAAGCTGCTCTTCAAGGCGCAGAAGACCTGGCCCATGGAGACCGAAAACATCAGCCTCAACGCCACGAATCCGGCTTCTCCGGTAAGTATTCGATATCTCTGAAGACATACCTAGTTCATATATATATGTTTGATCTACGCCGAACTCATCAACCCATCCTTTGCTACAGGGCTGGACCAAAAAGTTAGAGCAGATCAAGAGTCTGGCTTCGCTGCCCAAAAACCCAGCCACTCCTCAACTGGAGGAGATACTGGTCCCAGCGCCTTATATGCCGCCGGAGAAGAAGGCGGAGAAGAAGAGCAAGGGGCCCAAGGACGGGCCCTGCTGCAAAGGTCCTCCGGAACCTACGTCCGAAGAGACCCAACATGTCTCCTCCCACAAGGAAAACGAGGACGAAGAGGAGGAGGAGGAGGAGTTAGAGGAAGTGGAGAGCGACTCCCCCCTCTTGACAAGGAGGGGAAAGAGGACAGCCTCCGAGAACCTGGAGGGGGCAACGCCAAAGAAGGGGAGGGTGGTCCTCTTGGATAGTTCGGACTCGGAGTCCAAACACAGCCCATAGAGGGTGCAAAGGGAGAAGCCCCTGGCCGAAATGTAAGTTTCAAAAACTTACTTGTTCAATTATCGCTTTAATCTTCCTCTGTCATGCCCAATCCTTTCATGCTTTTCAGCCCTCCGCGCGAGATCTCGACCCCCTCTTCTTCGGACGGGAAAGATCTAGCCCCTTGAGAGGCGGAGAGTGAGGGCCCCTCTTGTGCCCTCTCTCCCCCTACCATGGAGGACACCAAGGTTTCATTCCAAAGTACATCTCCTGGCCGGGGAGGGGCGGACGAGACCGTCCTGAAGGAGCCCAAGGACAACACCTCGGGGGCTGTAGAGAGGGGCACAGCGACCCCCATGTGCACCGAGGGTGGGGGCTTCAACAGTCTGGTCCCTCGCTGAACAACGCCCCGGAGACTAGTATGGCTCCGGGTTCGGACCAACATCCCCCTTCAAAAGAGGGGGGAGGAGCAGAGGCTCCATCGGTGGCCTCTGTCAATCCGGAGACCGCTGACACTCTGTAGGAGGCACTGCAGCGTGCCTCCATCATGGAGGAACACCGCACCCTGATGGGTGCGGTTATGGAGAAGGTTCGATCTGCAAAGAGCGGTCTGACCTAAGCTTTCAACAGCTTACTGAGGGAGTCCTGGATTAAGGGGTCATCGGACAGCCGGACTATATACTTTGGCCAGACTGTTGGACTATTAAGATACAAGATTGAAGACTTCGTCCCGCGTCCGGATGGGACTCTCCTTTGCGTGGAATGCAAGCTTGGATATTCGGATACGTAGATTTCTTTCTCTGTAACCGACTCTGTGTAACCCTAGCCCCCTCCGGTGTCTATATAAACCGGAGGGTTTAGTCCGTAGGACATGAACAATCGTAATCATAGGCTAGCTTCTAGGGTTTAGCCTCTATGATCTCGTGGTAGATCAACTCTTTTAATGCTCATATCATCAAGATCAATCAAGCAAGAAGTAGGGTATTACCTCCATCGAGAGGGCCCGAACCTAGGTAAAACATCGTGTCCCCTGCCTCCTGTTACCATTAGCCTTAGACGCATAGTTCGGGACCCCCTATCTAAGATCCGCCGGTTTTCACACTGACATTGTTGCTTTCATTGAGAGTTCCACCGTGTCATTGCTGTAAGGCTCGATGGCTCCATCAGTCATCTTCAACAACGCAGTCCAGGGGGAGGCTTTCCTTCCCGGACAGATCTTCGTATCCGGCGGCTTCGCACTGCGGGCCAATTCGCTTGGCCATCTAGTGCAGATGGATAGCTACGCCCCTGGCAATCAGGTCAGGTTTGGAAGATCAAACTATACCGCCGACATCCGCGGAGACTTGATCTTCAATGGATTCGAGCCCATGACAGGCACGCCGAATGGTCATGACGGGCACGACTTTGATCTGCCGACGAACAGTATTCAGGAGATCGCGCCTGCGGGGGCACCGGCAATCAATCAGGAGCAGATCGTGCCCTCCGAGGGCGGGTGGATGGACCCCGCCATGGAAGCTGCACACTCATCAGCGTCGGAGCCTAACACCGATTCCAGCTCCTATGAGAGTGGTGTCATCGGACCCTCGGACTCGTCTCCTGCCACAGGGTCCGAACCGCGTGCGTCCGTGCCTACCGAATCTGATTGGGCACTGGTCATGGAGTTCACCGTCGTGGATATTTTTCAGCATTCGCACTTGGGTGATGTGCTAAACTCATTAAGGTCTCTTTCCTTGTCAGGACATTCTTGGCCGAACTATGTCCGGCTCAACTGGGGAGCGGACGATGAAGAAATTCATCCCCCACCCACCACCCACTTCATAGCCACTGTCGATGACTTAACCGACGTGCTTGACTTCAATTTAGAAGACATCGACGGTATGGACGACGATGCTGGAGAAGAACAGCAACCATCGCCTATAGGGCGACGGACAGCAACCTCATCATATGCTATTTATATGGTGGACACCCCTTGAGGGAGTTCCGGACTAGGGGGTGTCCGGATAGCCGAACTATCATCATCGGCCGGACTCCAAGACTATGAAGATACAAGATTGAAGACTTCGTCCCGTGTCCGGATGGGACTTTCCTTGGTGTGGAAGGCAAGTTGGCGATACGGATATGTAGATTTCCAACCATTGTAACCGACTCTGTGTAACCCTAGCCCTCTCCGGTGTCTATATAAACCGGATGGCTTTAGTCCATAGGACGAACAACAATCATACCATAGGCTAGCTTCTAGGGTTTAGCCTCCTTGATGTCGTGGTAGATCTACTCTTGTAACACACATCATCAATATTAATCAAGCAGGACGTAGGGTTTTACCTCCATCAAGAGGGCCCGAACCTGGGTAAAACATCGTGTCCCTTGTCTCCT
>NW_025234060.1:0-7424 GCF_018294505.1 Triticum aestivum | reverse complement strand
GAGGGAAGCTTCGGGAGCAAGATGGATTTGGGGCTATGGTGGTTCCCGATCAAAATTGAGTAGGGGGATGGGTTCACGGGAGGATGAGGAAGTTTCTGGCGAAGAGAATGGAGAGGGGGAGGCCCTGGTGGTGCCGGAATGGCCGGGGCAGTGGCGGCGGCAGGAGTTACCGGAGATGGGGAAGAAAGCTCTCCTGGGTCGATTGGCGAGCTGGGGAAGCGTCATTGGGGTGGCCTGAGGTTGCCAGTGTGCGGGAACGGCCCGGGGTGTCCATTTATAAGCGAGGCAAGGCGGTTCCGCGGCGGCCGTGGATAAGCTTCCAGCGAACCGACGTTCTGTAGCAGCAGGGCATCGTGGCGGCGATGAGCGCTAGAGTACATGGCTGCGGCTGAGCTCGCACTGCTCCAGGGGCCAGGTGGCGAGCAGGAGGGGTTTGGGCGGTGCTGCCCGTGGCTGGAGCCACTGCGGACGCCGGAGTGCCGCCAAGAATGCCCTGGCGGCGGTGTTGTAGCGTGCCAGGGTGGTTTGGCGCGATGCTGCGAGGCGGGGAGTGCGTGGCGAAGTGCTGCCATGTGGGCCAAAGCCAGGGGGGCCAGCGTGTCGGCTCGGGCGCGGCATCGTGCAATACGCACGCTCTGGGCGCGTCCAGTGCACGCACGGGAGATGCTCGACACAATGTCGCGGCGTGCTACAGGTCGCAGGTGAGGTTGGGGTTTACCAGATCGAGGTTAGGAGCAACTGGGAGTCTAGTGGACATGCTAGTTTGATCAGAGGTGCAAGCTCACAGTGAAATGCCAAAATTCATGTCAAAACAGATCATGCCCGTAAGGTGTTTGACAAAATGCTAAGGGCACTTAGGCAGGTCTTGGAGTGGCCAAAAACTCCAGATGGTGGTATCTTCAGATGTACAAGAGGGTGGTGGGGTTAGTTGGTCAAATGCAGCAACTTGTTAGTGCAAGTTTTGCAAAACTACATTTCGGGATAGGAAATAAATAGCATTATTTCATGAACCAAAAATGATCCAAAAGGTGCATGCCCCTGGACTTAAGGGTTTAACATGGAGGACTACAAGTAGGAGAAATAATCAAGGGTTAAAGAGCAAGCAAAAATATAGTTGCTGTACAAACCGTCAAGTTGGTCCAGAATGAAAATGAGGTTGATTCACTCAAATTTTTCAAAGAACAGCACGAGGTTTTTGCATAATGTGGAATCTTAGGCCATTACCATCATCCCATAATTTTGGTGGAGGCTAGAAAGAATTATTTAAAGGAGTTGTAGTGCAAAATTGCCCACTGGACCAGAGAACAAAATTTGCTGTAGAGCTCAAAATATTACATAAAATAAAGATGTTTTTGTACAAAAGTGATTTAAAAACATCACATGACATCTCCAAATTTTGGTTGGAATTTTAAGTGAATTTATCAAATGGTTGTAGTTCAAATAAGGCCATTTAACCTTGAAAATCCATTCTTCAAGAAAATAAAGATCAAGCAATTAAATTAGTTAATTAGTTATACTAATAAAAGGAAAGTTTTTCTTGAGAGTTTAAACAAGTCCAATAACATATTTGAAAAGTTTTCTCTTTGGGAAAAACTCATCATAACATGGAAGGAAATGATTTTAAGAAAAAAATCAATAAGGAGCTCAGATATCCAAAGTTTTAATTCCTGGATTTTTTTTAATTCATTAAAACAAGGCCAAATTTTTGGGGTGTCACAACACGAGAGACAACATTATTTGAATTAAAATTTGGCAAGTGCCTACAAATTTAAGATTGAAAAAAGATAAGTGCCCCGTAATCCCCTTTCTTGTTTCTCTCCTCCCAGGCACAGCAGGTGAAGGCTAAAAGGATAACAGGGGAGCACTAGGGAACGCGTTGATCGAGAGCACGGTGGAGGCAACTCATCGACCACTGCCACCAGGGCCAGCAGGGCACGACAGGGCTAACAGAGCTGCAACCCGAGAGGAAGCCCGTTGGGGCCAAACTGGAAGACTACTGGAGGAACCCAAGAGCACCATCCCAACCTCTGCATCCAACCCCCTGGCAAATCAAGTTGCCGTGGAGGAGATGCGGATGCAGATGATGGTGCTGCTGCCTGATGAAGATGGTGCAGGCGGCGACTAGTCAGAGTCAGAGACGCTGCCCTCCCGCTTGCTGCCGTCATCATCACCGTTGCTGTCCGCCTCGTCGCTTTCGCTCAAGGAGGAGTTTCATTGTCGATAGAGCTCTCCGCACAACACCCTAAGCGAATTCCCGAGCGCCCAAAGAACTTAACGGAGAGTAGGCCACTTTGCATTAATTTGAACTAGAGAACGTGCCCCTCCGACAAGCTATGGGCACGGGCAAAGGATTTCCAACCATGACAGAGGTACATGACATGAGGAGCAGGGAAGTCGACATAGACCCACATGCCATGATTCCCACAGCCATCATGTGCGGCTTGAGAGCATGCGGCGGATCAATCTCCATTTCCCGGGCGAACGGAGTAGGAAGACGAAGTTGGCTGCACAAAGGCTTCTACAGCCTGATGAAGAATTCTTGAGGCTGGTCTTTGATGTGGCCTTCCACCAGGGGAGGGGCCGCCGACGGGGTCGCAACCGAGGCACCACCCCATCCCCCTCTCCCTTGAGCACCGCGTTGACCTCGGCTCCGCCACCGCAGGCTCCGGAGGAGGAGGGATGCGCTGTCGACTAGAAGCCTGTCGGTATCAAAACCGGAAAATCTCGGGTAGGGGGCCCAAGTTGTGTGTCTGAGGACCAATCGTAACTATGAACAAAGGACACAGTGTTTACCAAGGTTCGGCCCTCTTAATGGAGGTAAAACCCTACTCCTGCTTGATTATATTCGAGGGTATAAATGTTACAAGAGTTGATCTACCTCGAGATCGATTCGGCTAATCCTAGATTAGCTAGCCTAGCATGTTGTGATTCTTCCTTCGATCTACCCTCCGATTGATATAGACACCGGAGGGGCTTAGGGTTGTACAAAGTCGGTTTTACATAAAGGAATAACTTATCCGGACACCTATACTTGCCATCCACACATACCGGAGTCTCCACCAGACAGGAGATGTGATCTCCTGCCTTGTATCTTGACGGCCCATCAGTCCGGCCCACATCGATAGACCGGACGCCCGAGGACCCCCTAGTCCAGGACTCCCACAGTAGCCCCTGAACCTATCTTCAATGATGATATATTCGGCGTTCAGATTGTCTTCAGCATTGCAAGGCGGGTTCCTTGAAGTACACACATCGACTTTCCTCTGTACAAGAATTGTATCCGGCTTTTCATAATGAACACAACCCTTAGCCGTGAAGGCAGGATATATAAAAAATGAGAACAGTGTCTTTTACTAACAACTTTTTCAGCGAAGCGTCAGACTTGACCCTTCGACATTTCGAACCATTTTCCCACCCCGCGTTCTGTGTTTCGTGACTATGCCTCATTCACACGTCCAATCAAAACAGAGATCGTGCCCACTTAATATGGGATTGCACATCAATGATTTTTGGGTAATCCAACCGTTTGTGGTGCACGCTTTCATTGGGAATAGGCGAGATCCAAGGCACGAGTGGAGGGCGGTTGGCATTTTTGCTGCCTATAAGAGGGCAATAGATCCTTACTTTCTTCCCATACCTTAACATCTCCTCAGCCTTCTAATCTCCCAAGCTCTCTGCGCCCGCAAAGTCTCTGTCTTTCTCACCACCACGACAACCTCCTCCGACCATGGCCGGAGTTGGCTCCAAGGGCAAGTGGGAGGCTTCCTTCGTGACGGAGAAGGAGATAAAAGATCTTCGGAGTGCGGAGTACCTCACCGCCGACATCAAGCACAGGCTTCCCCCGAAGGTCAAGTCATTCCCACTCCGGAGCCCGGCGAGCGGGTCATCTTCCTTCCCCACTTCCTTAGAGTGTTAGGTTTTCCACTCCACCCGTTCGTCCGCAGACTCATGTACTACTACGGGCTGGATTTCCATGATCTAGCCCCGAACACCTTCATCCACATCTTGGTGCTCATCGTCGTGTGTGAGGCTCTCCTCCGCGTCCACCCACGCTTCGACCTATGGCTCAAGGTCTTCAACGTGAAGCCGAAGGTGGTCGACGGGCACCACACAAATTGCGGCGGAGCTATGATTAGCAAACTGCTGAACACAACATGGCACAAGGGTCCTTCTTGGAGACCATGAAGATCTAGCTATAGGAGTGGTTCTACATCACCGAGCCACGCCGCACTAAGTGGGCGGCGATTCCGGAGTTTAGATACGGACCCCCATGAGGCTCACCTCCTAGAACGTGAAGGGCCATGACTGGGGGTCCTAGAAGGAGGTGCAGGTGCTACAAATGCGCGTCACCGACATGCTGGGGAGGAACGTTGGTCTAACTAACATGGTTCAGATCATGCTCTTCTATCGCACTCCCCCCTGCCAGCGCCGGGCTTCCCCCATGTGGGAATTCAAGCAAGAGGAGCCGCGGATGCAACAACACTTCCTCGGCACCATGCACGAGGGTATGTGGAAGCTGCTCTTCAAGGCGCAGAAGACCTGGCCCATGGAGACCGAAAACATCAGCCTCAACGCCACGAATCCGGCTTCTCCGGTAAGTATTCGATATCTCTGAAGACATACCTAGTTCATATATATATGTTTGATCTACGCCGAACTCATCAACCCATCCTTTGCTACAGGGCTGGACCAAAAAGTTAGAGCAGATCAAGAGTCTGGCTTCGCTGCCCAAAAACCCAGCCACTCCTCAACTGGAGGAGATACTGGTCCCAGCGCCTTATATGCCGCCGGAGAAGAAGGCGGAGAAGAAGAGCAAGGGGCCCAAGGACGGGCCCTGCTGCAAAGGTCCTCCGGAACCTACGTCCGAAGAGACCCAACATGTCTCCTCCCACAAGGAAAACGAGGACGAAGAGGAGGAGGAGGAGGAGTTAGAGGAAGTGGAGAGCGACTCCCCCCTCTTGACAAGGAGGGGAAAGAGGACAGCCTCCGAGAACCTGGAGGGGGCAACGCCAAAGAAGGGGAGGGTGGTCCTCTTGGATAGTTCGGACTCGGAGTCCAAACACAGCCCATAGAGGGTGCAAAGGGAGAAGCCCCTGGCCGAAATGTAAGTTTCAAAAACTTACTTGTTCAATTATCGCTTTAATCTTCCTCTGTCATGCCCAATCCTTTCATGCTTTTCAGCCCTCCGCGCGAGATCTCGACCCCCTCTTCTTCGGACGGGAAAGATCTAGCCCCTTGAGAGGCGGAGAGTGAGGGCCCCTCTTGTGCCCTCTCTCCCCCTACCATGGAGGACACCAAGGTTTCATTCCAAAGTACATCTCCTGGCCGGGGAGGGGCGGACGAGACCGTCCTGAAGGAGCCCAAGGACAACACCTCGGGGGCTGTAGAGAGGGGCACAGCGACCCCCATGTGCACCGAGGGTGGGGGCTTCAACAGTCTGGTCCCTCGCTGAACAACGCCCCGGAGACTAGTATGGCTCCGGGTTCGGACCAACATCCCCCTTCAAAAGAGGGGGGAGGAGCAGAGGCTCCATCGGTGGCCTCTGTCAATCCGGAGACCGCTGACACTCTGTAGGAGGCACTGCAGCGTGCCTCCATCATGGAGGAACACCGCACCCTGATGGGTGCGGTTATGGAGAAGGTTCGATCTGCAAAGAGCGGTCTGACCTAAGCTTTCAACAGCTTACTGAGGGAGTCCTGGATTAAGGGGTCATCGGACAGCCGGACTATATACTTTGGCCAGACTGTTGGACTATTAAGATACAAGATTGAAGACTTCGTCCCGCGTCCGGATGGGACTCTCCTTTGCGTGGAATGCAAGCTTGGATATTCGGATACGTAGATTTCTTTCTCTGTAACCGACTCTGTGTAACCCTAGCCCCCTCCGGTGTCTATATAAACCGGAGGGTTTAGTCCGTAGGACATGAACAATCGTAATCATAGGCTAGCTTCTAGGGTTTAGCCTCTATGATCTCGTGGTAGATCAACTCTTTTAATGCTCATATCATCAAGATCAATCAAGCAAGAAGTAGGGTATTACCTCCATCGAGAGGGCCCGAACCTAGGTAAAACATCGTGTCCCCTGCCTCCTGTTACCATTAGCCTTAGACGCATAGTTCGGGACCCCCTATCTAAGATCCGCCGGTTTTCACACTGACATTGTTGCTTTCATTGAGAGTTCCACCGTGTCATTGCTGTAAGGCTCGATGGCTCCATCAGTCATCTTCAACAACGCAGTCCAGGGGGAGGCTTTCCTTCCCGGACAGATCTTCGTATCCGGCGGCTTCGCACTGCGGGCCAATTCGCTTGGCCATCTAGTGCAGATGGATAGCTACGCCCCTGGCAATCAGGTCAGGTTTGGAAGATCAAACTATACCGCCGACATCCGCGGAGACTTGATCTTCAATGGATTCGAGCCCATGACAGGCACGCCGAATGGTCATGACGGGCACGACTTTGATCTGCCGACGAACAGTATTCAGGAGATCGCGCCTGCGGGGGCACCGGCAATCAATCAGGAGCAGATCGTGCCCTCCGAGGGCGGGTGGATGGACCCCGCCATGGAAGCTGCACACTCATCAGCGTCGGAGCCTAACACCGATTCCAGCTCCTATGAGAGTGGTGTCATCGGACCCTCGGACTCGTCTCCTGCCACAGGGTCCGAACCGCGTGCGTCCGTGCCTACCGAATCTGATTGGGCACTGGTCATGGAGTTCACCGTCGTGGATATTTTTCAGCATTCGCACTTGGGTGATGTGCTAAACTCATTAAGGTCTCTTTCCTTGTCAGGACATTCTTGGCCGAACTATGTCCGGCTCAACTGGGGAGCGGACGATGAAGAAATTCATCCCCCACCCACCACCCACTTCATAGCCACTGTCGATGACTTAACCGACGTGCTTGACTTCAATTTAGAAGACATCGACGGTATGGACGACGATGCTGGAGAAGAACAGCAACCATCGCCTATAGGGCGACGGACAGCAACCTCATCATATGCTATTTATATGGTGGACACCCCTTGAGGGAGTTCCGGACTAGGGGGTGTCCGGATAGCCGAACTATCATCATCGGCCGGACTCCAAGACTATGAAGATACAAGATTGAAGACTTCGTCCCGTGTCCGGATGGGACTTTCCTTGGTGTGGAAGGCAAGTTGGCGATACGGATATGTAGATTTCCAACCATTGTAACCGACTCTGTGTAACCCTAGCCCTCTCCGGTGTCTATATAAACCGGATGGCTTTAGTCCATAGGACGAACAACAATCATACCATAGGCTAGCTTCTAGGGTTTAGCCTCCTTGATGTCGTGGTAGATCTACTCTTGTAACACACATCATCAATATTAATCAAGCAGGACGTAGGGTTTTACCTCCATCAAGAGGGCCCGAACCTGGGTAAAACATCGTGTCCCTTGTCTCCT
>NW_025234059.1:0-7426 GCF_018294505.1 Triticum aestivum | reverse complement strand
AGAAGACGCTGCAACCCCTTCTGATGGGTTCTATGTAGACGTTGACATCAACGAGTAGGCTAAGGACCCAGGTGGTGACCCTGAGCTTGTGATGGACCACGTAGTATAGCTAGGCTTTCCAAGCCTCTTTTATTTTACTAGTTGTCTGTACTCAGACAATGTACTTCCGCTGCTGGTTTGTATGACTGTATGACTTGTATGTTGGGTCGCGAGACCCGTATCTTTGTGTATGCTATGTATGGCTCCCTGAGCCTTAAATAAAGTACTTGTGTCATAGAGTCATGTTGTGATGCTTCGTTGTAATTGCACATATCGAGCATATTGTGTGTATGATTGAAATGCTTGGTATGTGTGGGATCTGACTACCTAGTTGTTTATCTTTAGTAGCCTCTCTTACCGGGAAATGTCTCCTAGTGTTATCGCTGAGCCATGGTAGCTTGCTACTGCTCTGGAACACTTAGGCTGGCCGGCATGTGTCCTTCTTCGTTCCTGTGTCTGTCCCTTCGGGGAAATGTCACGCTATGAGTACCGGAGTCCTGTTAGCCCGCTACAGCCCGGTTTACCGGAGTCCTGCTAGCCCAGTGCTATAGCCCGGACCCATTTGCTGATGACCGACACGTTCGGAGCTGGGTCATGGATGCCTGTCCCTGTAAGTCTGTGCCACTTTGGGTTTACGACTAGTCATGTCAGCCCGGGCTCCTTATCATATGGATGCTAGCGACACTATCATATACGTGAGCCAAAAGGCGCAAACGGTCCCGGGCAAAGGTAAGGCGACCCCCGTGGGAATACCGTGCGTGAGGCCGCAAAGTGATATGAGGTGTTACCGGCTAGATCGATGTGACATCGAGTCGGGGTCCTGACAGCGTTGGCATCAGAGCCGGACTGCCTGTAGGTTCTCCAAGCCAAACTGGTCGATGTTGAGTCTAGAAATTCTTTAGTTATATGTAGGGGAATTGTTTGTGGGTTGGAACGTAAGGCTCTTTTTACTCCTTTATCTTATGACTTTCTGATCTGAGTCAGTCCATTCTTCCACCGGGGGTTAAGCAATTAGGATCTGTTCTCTCTATCAGGATCACGAGTTACTAATCAGTAGTACCTTATAAGTTGATGGATTCAAGCCTAGTTTAGTTCTACTACCACCTTATGTTGTTAGAATGGTTTCAGAACTTTGATATGATGATGTTGAGTGTGTATGAAATCCTTTGTCAAATGTCTCAAAATCCTTTTTGAGCATTTACAGCTGTTATGCTGCCGAAATTTTGCTAGAAGTTCTAATGCCTTTGCATTATGATTGTGCTTTCAGATGGCCACTCGCGACCTCAATCAAGTGGTTCGCCTGACTCGATGCCTAGATGTACCCGGCCATACTGCCAAGTTCGTCAGGGTAATGACTGAGGCTGGATACCGCTGGTTTCCCGAGTACACGGTCGAAGAGCAATTCCGAGATTTTAATCAAAGCCAGTATCTCTGCACTGTCAGGATATTTCCATCTTATCCTGGATCCACCGAGCCTCTTCACTGCTCCTATGGACTCGGGGTTACTATTGAGATGGCTGTGCAGGACGCCGCCTACTCTATGATGACCATTATGCGGGTCAGATCTGGCCTATTTCGGGACTCTGACTTCCGGTATATGCCAGGATCACTTCCGGGAGCACAAGGGTATCTCCAGGCTATCTATGCTGACCCCACTCAGGAGGATTCACGGACCCGCACTACTGCTGAGATGCTCGAGGATAAGGACCGTGAAAATCGGGCCTTGAGGTTAGAGCTCTTCAATACCCGTGCTGACCATTGGGCCACATTGACTCGGTTTGCACCGGCGGTGCAAGCTGGATATTCGGATATGCGCGATCTCTATCCTGTGAGATCTGCTCTGCCAGACGTGATGGTTTGGCGTGATGTAGGAGGCATCACCCCACCTCGCGGTCCCCGCAGGCCACCGTCTGTTGGTCCAAGGCCTCATCCTAGCCCCTATGGTCCACAAGCTCCGCGAGACCGTCTGTTTCCGGATGATCATGTTGAACTTCCAGGCTATGGAGGTGACTTCTACGAGGACTACTACGGATCGGTCTGAGTTAGTGGTAGTATCACTAGTTCGCACTAGCTGTGTCTTCTATCGTCCCGCGTGACTCGTGGGATATGACCTAGTTTGTACTCTTTCCGGAGGTGTAGAAAAATAATGTATAGGAGCTTGGGATGCCTCCGATGAGATGTAATCCTTTTTTTTCACCATATTAGTACTTTGTTTGGTCTTGTACTAAACCCTGTATGGTGTGTATGACGATGGAATAAAAGAAGCAGTTTCTGTATCTACCATGTCATACGGATGATCATCTTGCATTCCGAGTTATTCCTTACATTATGTAACCTATGTCGGAAATTATCATCCTGACTAACTCATTGTCTTGTTTACCTAGGATGGTCAACACGCGCACTAACCCTGCTCCTCAAGAGCAGGCCGAAGGCAGTGAAGTCAGGGATGCAAATCTGCCTCATCCTCCTTCATTAGCCGAGGTTATGATGGAAGCTGAGAGAAACAAGCGGGAAACCAACCGTTTGTTGGAGCGTATTGAACAGAACACAGCACACCATCAGAGGACTAACGTGGTGTCACTCAGTGATTTTATCAAATTACGTCCATCCACGTTCCACCACTCCGTCGAGCCTCTCGACGCCGATGACTGGCTTCGCAGTATCTCTCACAAACTGCATTCCGCGCTGGTAGCGGAGGCTGACAAGGTCACCTTTGCTGCATATCATCTTGAAGGCCCCGCCAGTCTATGGTGGGAAAATTATGGAGCTATGCGCCCAGCAGACCATGTCACTACTTGGGCTGAATTCAGCGAGGCTTTCCGTGAACATCACATTCCGGAGGGTCTCATGGACCGTAAACGTGAGGAATTCTGCAATTTCACCCAAGGCCGACTTTCTGTGGATGCTTATAGCAGGGAGTTTGGTAATCTCGCACGATATGCAACCGAGGAAGTTTCTACTGACGCCAAGAAGCAAGCAAGGTTCCGTAAGGGACTTAGTCCTGAGCTTCGCCGCGACCTCCGTCTGCATGAGTGCACATCTTTTCAGAAACTTGTCAACAAAGCCATCAGTGCTGAAACTGGTCAGACTGACTATGACGCAACACGCAAGCATGGCCGTGATATGGGTTCCTCATCCGGTGCTGGTCCCCAGAAGCGCCGCGTGTGGGTACCCAACACCACCCTGCCACCCAGGTTCACACCGAGGCCATCTTTCCAGGCGCCTCGCCCCGTTCAACAGTCTGCTCCAGCCAAGCCCTATGGGGGTCCAATCAATAATGCTCCTCCACGTACCAGTTCCGTGACTTGTTTCAAGTGTGGGGAATCTGGTCACTATATGCGTGAGTGTCCCCAGACCAACCCCAATCAATCTGCTAAAGCTGTTGGCCGTGGCAAGCCGACAGGGAAAGTGTTTCATGCTAAACCGGTCACCGCTTCACGTGGCCATGTCAACTGTATCTCTGCCGAAGAAGCTCAAGAGGATCCCAATGTCGTTCTCGGTACGCTTCTTGTTAATTGCCACCCGGCATCTGTTCTTTTCGATACAGGAGCCTCTCATTCTTTTATATCCGAAAATTATGCTCGTTTGCATAACGTTGCATTCTGTGACATGCCATCTACTATGGAAATTTCTACCCCTGGTTCTAGATGGCAGACCTCTAGGGTAAGTTATGGAAATGAAATCCAAGTCGACAGACTTGTCTTTCTCGCGTCTTTGATAGCCCTTAAATCTTCAGATATTAATATCATTTTAGGTATGGACTGGATGTCGGCTCATCAAGCCAAAATTGATTGCTTCTCTAGGACTGTTCAACTCACCCATCCTTCGGGGAAGATAGTCAATGTCTTGACCCGAATAGCCAAGCGACAATTATATTCTCTTAACGCCAGCCCCTTGCCAGACCTTGAGGACATTCCGGTAGTCCGTGACTTCCCGGATGTTTTTCCAGAGGAATTGCCAGGTGTTCCACCTGACAGGGATGTTGAGTTCGTAATAGACCTCATTCCAGGAACCGTTCCGATTGCTAGAAGACCTTACAAGATGGCACCCCTAGAGCTAGCCGAGCTTAAGAAACAACTCGATGAGTCCTTGAAAAAGGGTTTCATCTGACCTAGCTCATCTCCGTGGGCTTGCCCCGTCCTATTCGTCAAGAAGAAGGATGGTACCGACCGGATGGTTGTAGATTACCGACCTGTCAACTTGGTCACAATCAAGAACAAATATCCGCTTCCCAGGATCAACGACCTGTATGATCAGCTCGCTGGATCCTCAGTCTTCTCCAAGATGGATTTGAGGTTGGGCTACCATCAAATCAAAATCAGAAACGGGGACATTCCTAAAACGGCCTTTGTCACTCGTTATGGCCAATACGAGTACACCGTCATGTCCTTCGGTTTAACCAACGCTCCAGCCACCTTTTCTCGGTTAATGAACTCAATCTTCATGGAGTATTTGGATAAATTCGTCGTAGTTTATCTCGATGATATACTCATCTACTCCAAGAACGAGGAAGAACATGCCGAACATTTAAGGCTAGTGTTGAAGAAACTTCGAGAGCATCGCCTTTATGCCAAATTTTCTAAATGTGAATTCTGGTTGTCAGAAGTGACCTATCTGGGTCATGTAATATCTGGTAAAGGTATTGCTGTTAACCCTGAGCGAGTTCAAGCCGTCCTTAATTGGACTCCACCTGAATCGGTCAAGCAAGTTCGGAGTTTTCTAGGCTTAGCGAGCTATTGCCGTCGCTTTGTCGAGAACTTTTCCAAGGTTGCCAAACCTCTAACCGAACTCCTCAAGAAAGATAAGAAGTTCGAACGGACTCCACAATGTGAGCACAGCTTTCAGGAACTGAAAAGACGCCTGACCTCTGCTCCCGTGCTGGTACCGCCAGACTTCTCCAAGGACTTCGTTATCTACTGCGACGCCTCGCGACAAGGACTAGGTTGCATTCTCATGCAAGATCGACACGTAATTGCTTACGCTTCACGGCAATTGCACCCACATGAGGAGAATTATCCTACTCATGATCTAGAGCTTGCAGCCGTAGTCTATGCACTTAAGACCTGGCGACATTACCTCCTCGGTAATCGTTGCGAAATATTCACTGATCACCAAAGTCTGAAGTACATTTTCACCCAACCGGATTTGAATCTCAGGCAGAGACGTTGGGTTGAATTGATCACAGACTTCGACTTAGGAATAACCTACACCCCAGGGAAAGCCAACGTCATGGCTGATGCGCTAAGTCGTAAATCTTATTGTAACAACCTGATGTTACAACAAAGTCAACCGCTCCTCCATGAGGAATTTCGGAAGCTTAACCTTCACATTGTACCTCAAGGTTTTCTTTCCACCTTGGTAGCAAAACCTACTCTTACGGATCAAATCATCGCTGCCCAAAGGTGAGATAAGGGAATATCTAAAATCAAAGAGAACATTGCTAGCGGAGGTGCTAGTTGTTTCTCCACAAATGATCATGGTGTTGTGTACTTTGAGAACCGTCTAGTGGTTCCCAAGAACCAGCATCTACGGCAATTGATCCTTAAAGAAGCTCATGAATCTCCTCTCACCATTCATCCCGGTAGTACTAAGATGTATCAGGACCTACGCCAGAGGTTCTGGTGGACTAGGATGAAGAGAGAAATTGCTCAGTTTATTGCTAATTGCGACGTCTGTCGTCGTGTAAAAGCAGAGCACCAACGGCCTGCTGGCACCCTTCAACCCTTAGCTATTCCTGAATGGAAATGGGATAAAATTGGTATGGATTTCATTACCGGTTTTCCCAGGACCAAGAGAGGGAATAATGCTATTTTCGTCGTGGTCGATCGTCTTTCCAAAGTAGCTCATTTCTTGCCTGTTCGTGAGAATATAACCGCTAGTCAGCTGGCAGACTTATACATCTCCCGAATAGTGTCCCTCCATGGTGTTCCTTTGGAAATCAACTCGGATCGAGGAAGTCTTTTCACCTCTCGATTTTGGGAAAGTTTCCAAAATGCTATGGGGACTCGTCTCTCCTTTAGCACCGCCTTCCACCCTCAGTCGAGTGGTCAAGTGGAACGCGTCAACCAAATTCTAGAAGACATGCTTCGAGCCTCAGTTATCTCATTCGGAATGGACTGGGAGAAGTGCCTTCCATTTGCCGAATTCGCTTACAACAACAGCTATCAATCTAGCTTGGGTAAAGCCCCTTTTGAAGTTCTCTATGGACGACGGTGTCGAACACCCCTTAACTGGTCAGAGACCGGGGAAAGACAATTCTTCGGCCCGGATATGATTCAGGAAGAAGAAGAACAAGTTCGCATCGTTCGTGAAAAGTTGAAAACAGCCCAATCTCGTCAAAAGAGTCAATATGACCGAAAACATAAGGCTATGACTTTCGAGGTTGACGAGAAGGCTTATCTTCAGGTCACCCCTCTGAAGGGAACCCATCGTTTCGGTATCAAAGGCAAATTGGCTCCTTGTTACATTGGACCTTTTCGCATTCTCGCCAAACGAGGAGAAGTTGCCTACCAGTTGGAACTACCTCCGCACCTTTCCAGAGTCCACGATGTCTTCCACGTTTCTCAACTCAGGCGTTGCTTCTCGGATCCTATCCGTGAAGTGGAGCACGAAACGCTTGATCTCCAAGATAATCTTACATATCGAGAGTACCCCATTCGTATCCTCGATCAGGCCGAACGTACCACCCGACGCCAAAATATCAAGTTTCTCAAAGTTCAATGGTCGCACCATTCTGAAGATGAAGCAACCTGGGAAAGGGAGGATCGTCTTCAACTCGAGTATCCCGCCTTCTTCCCGGAGGAACCCAAATCTCGGGACGAGATTCTTTTGAGTGGGGGTGAGTTGTCACACCCTAGCTAGTCATGCATTAGAGTGTTGCATCATGTTTACTCTTTCATCAGAAACTTGAAATGGGGATCTGTGAAACCCTCAGAATCATTTTTGAAAATGATCCAAATAAAAATTTCTCCAAAAGGGTCCAAGAAAATGCTCATGTTGCTCTCTGAAAATATTGGACAGAGATAAAAATCAAACCAATATTTTTAAGAGCTCATAGGTATTTATTTTGGGCATTTGGAATTAATGCATAATTATTTGCTTTGGAAATATATTATTTATATATATTAATATATGTCCAAATATTATGCCACTTATGAAGGAGCTCTGGAATAATATATCTAGCTCCTGCAAAAATTGGCATAAGGAAATAAAATGATTTAATATTTTTTTTAAATCAAAACAAATGTCAGAAATTAGAAAACAGAAAATAATTAACAGGAGGAGCTTACCTGGGCTCCTCCACTGTGCGGCCCAGCCAGCTGGCTGGCCCAGCCAGCAGCCGGCCCAGCCCACCTCCCTCCTCTGTCGTCTTCGTCCCGACAGAGGG
>NW_025234058.1:5341-7428 GCF_018294505.1 Triticum aestivum | reverse complement strand
TATGTAGTGTAGCTCCTTGCTTGCGAGTACTTTGGATGAGTACTCATGGTTGCTTTTCTCCCTCTTTTCCCCTTTCCCTTCTACCTGGTTGTCGCAACCAGATGCTGGAGTCCAGGAGCCAGACGCCACCGTCGACGACGACCCCTACTACACCGGAGGTGCCTACTACTACGTGCTGCCCGCTGACGACGACCAGGAGTGACCTAGGAGGATCCCAGGCAGGAGGCCTGCTCCTCTTTCGATCTGTATCCCAGTTTGTGCTAGCCATCTTATGGCACCCTGTTTAACTTATGTCTGTACTCAGATTTTGTTGCTTCCGCTGACTCGTCTCTGATCGAGCACTTGTATTCGAGCCCTCGAGGCCCCTGGCTTGTATTATGATGCTTGTATGACTTATTTTATTTGTAGAGTTGTGTTGTGATATCTTCCCGTGAGTCCCTGATCTTGATCGTACACATTTGCGTGCATGATTAGTGTACGATTGAATCGGGGGCGTCACAAGTTGGTATCAGAGCCGACTGCCTGTAGGAATCCCCCTTCCAACTCCTTGGCCGAAGTCGAGTCTAAACTTTACAAAACTTTTACTAACATGGCTGTGTGCCTTACGGGCCCACGTCGCCATTGGGTGGTAGTAGGATCTTTTATTCCTCGACCTATGCTCTGGGACTCTGACATCTCTTCTATTCGGGTTAAACGATTTTTTTACTAAAATCTAACTTTAGGTTCTCGCAAGTACTTTTTCCCGGAGAGCCCCTCACTTCAGATGATCGCCGGCTACATCAGAAGATTCCGAAGATACTCTCTGATGTTCTCTCGAGACTTGTGCCCATCACTTTGGCTATTCCTGACCACCGATAAATCCGTATGGATAACTACTTACACTTGCCATTCATACGATCATCCCCCATTGATCTTGTTATTACAAGATACCCCGAAGTTTTCTCTAGTGTTCCGAAATACTTTGTGCCTACTGCCCAGCAGTTCTTTGCCACCTGAATACCCCTTCAAATAAATCCTTGCACTTGTCGAGTATCCGCTCATCCCCAGTTGCTCATGTGTTTCACAATGGTCTTCGAAATACTATTTGATCCTCCAAAAATCCTTAATAGCTTATTGCTCTGCAATACTTGTCTGCTTGCATTATGGATGCTTTCCATTGGCAATATTCGTTAGTATCCTTAGGCATCGTCATTTTGATCCTATTGATTCAGCATGTGTGCGAATGCACGCAATCATCATTGATCCTTATAAATTACCTTTCCGGCTGAGCTTCCATTCTTTTAACTGGAATTGGTTCTCGACCAATCCAATTGTCGTTGATTGTACCCTAAGGCTATTCAACTTATCCATCCCTAATCAGAGCATTGCTTCTGCTCCCTTGACTTGGAAATCATATTCCTTTGCATTTGACAATTGAGTTAGTCAGTTGTTTCTATAATTTGATCTCCTTGCATTCTTCTTCCACTAGTTGAGTACCGATGCTCATGTCAGATCCCTTGTGGACCACCAGATCCTTTGTTGGATTCTATCTGACAACGCCCTTCATATTCAATAATCTTGTGAGCCTTTCCTCTGATACATAATGCCTTTGGTAAATTGTATCCTTTGCTTTCTCAACCATGCTCTGCCTTTGAGCTTGAGTTAATTACTTCTGAAGATTTGGTATATGATTCTAAGATGCCCCAATGGGTTGAACCTATGCCTTCCTTAATAGGTGTGAACTCGGAAGATTTCACGAGTCATACTCATCTGGTAGTTCACCAGGAAAAACTTTCAACACTAATGCCTTTATCAAAGCGAGAAGTGAATGGAAGATTATACATTGAAGAAGTGGGAGTCGACCTTGAACTTGTGTTCATGCCCATGGAAACGATGTACATCTTCTCATCGAAGCTTCTTTTAAAATTAATTATTCCATTGATATAAGATCATCTTATATCTGGGATCTGGCCTTTTTGCAATCGTGGTTCTGACCATGTTCTCCTTTAAATACCATTTCTCGTGCAAGTTTTAGCACTTGTCTTCTGTAGAGCAATACCCCGGTCCAACCTCTACTTTGATCTGTCATCGAGTATTACCCCCCCCCC
>NW_025234058.1:3472-3916 GCF_018294505.1 Triticum aestivum | reverse complement strand
TAACCCACAGTTCCACAGGATCGAAACCTGACTCTCCTGTACACCCCCTGTTTCCAAAGTTATTCCTATAGCTTGACTTCGTATGTAATTTGCGAGCCACCTTCCTAGTGATCAATTCTGGTATCGAACACAATACTTATTCCTGTTGCTCTGAACCCCATTCACACTCTGTTTCAGGCAATGAACGATTGCCTATCCGCTTGAAACTTCTTATTGCACCGTCTTACTTTGCTCTCGATGTGTTTCGTTTGTTCAACTCGAGAGATACTCATATGTTCGTACTTGGGAAACCCCAAGAAGATTTTCCCTTGTAACATCCTATCGTTGTAGAGCTGCCCCTTACCTATTCGTAAGTACGATGGAGATCCCGAAGTAAGGATGACAAATTGATCATGGTGACTTGAAGCAGTGAAATGAAGACATCAACGAAAGCGATCAACCTCT
>NW_025234058.1:0-1335 GCF_018294505.1 Triticum aestivum | reverse complement strand
AAAAAAAAACAGAAAGAAATATATAAAAAAAATTATTATAATTAAAAAAAAATGAATAAGAACTAATTAATTAATTAATTAATCAATTAATTAAGTAAATAATTAATCTAATTAATCCTGGTTAATTAACCTAATAACTAATTAACCTAATTAACTACTGTTAATTAAACTTAATTAGGTTAATTAGTTAACAGTGTATGACGAATGGGACCCACCTGTCAGGGTTGACTCAGTCAACCCCTGTTGACTGCTGACGTCAGCATGACATCATGCTGACGTCATAAATACATTTTTTCGAATTAATTAAATAAATAATTAAATTCCAAAATTGTTAAAATCTTTTAAAAATCATATCTTTTAATCCGTAACTCGGATTAAAATATTTTCAACATGAAAGTTGCTCAGAGCGACGAGACGATTCCGGATACGCAGTTCGTTCGTCCACCACACCCCCCTAACCTATCGAACCCGCAACTTTCCCCCTCCGGCTCCTCTGCCCGAAAACACGAAACACCGGGAATACTTTCCCGGATGTTTTCCCCCCCTTCACCGGTATCATCTACTACCGCGTTAGGGCACACCGAACACCGCGTATTGCCTTGTTATATTTTGTGATGCTTTGTTTGCTCTGTATTCATTATTTCTTCCCCCCTCTTCTCTCCGGTAGACTACGAGACCGACGCTGCTGCTGACCAGTTCGACTACGGAGTTGACGACCCCTCTCTCTTGCCAGAGCAACCAGGCAAGCCCCCCCCCCTTTGATCACCAGATATCGCCTACTCTTCTCTATACTGCTTGCATTAGAGTAGTGTAGCATGTTACTGCTTTCCGTTAATCCTATTCTGATGCATAGCCTGTCGTTGTTGCTACAGTCATTGATACCTTACCCGCAATCCTAAATGCTTAGTATAGGATGCTAGTGTTCCATCAGTGGCCCTACACTCTTGTCCGTCTGCCATGCTATACTACTGGGCTGTGATCACTTCGGGAGGTGATCACGGGCATATACTATATACTTTACACTGTTACATTACCTGTGATACTGTTCGGAGTTGGGGGCTGAAGGGGCAGGTGGCTCCATCCAGGTAGTGGTGGGCCTGGGTTCCCGACGGCCCCCGACTGTTACTTTGTGGCGGAGCGGCATGGCAGGTTGAGACCACCTAGGAGACAGGTGGGCCTGGCCCTGTTCGGCGTTCGCGGATACTTAACACGCTTAACGAGATCTTGGTATTTGATCTGAGTCTGGCTACGAGCCTATACGCACTAACCATCTACGTGGGAGTAGTTATGGGTATCCCGACGTCGTGGTATCAGCCGAAGCACTTCAGACGTCAG
>NW_025234057.1:0-7428 GCF_018294505.1 Triticum aestivum | reverse complement strand
GATCGAGATTTAATAAACTATTTATATTGAGTGTATGACCATAGACGGTTTTATTCATGTAAATAGAACAACAATTATTCTTTGACTTAAATGAATATACGTATTGCAATAAACATGATCCAATCATATTCATGCTCAACGCAAACATCAAATAACATTTATTTCAGGTTCAACACTAATCCCGATGGTAAAGGGAGTGTGCGATGGTGATCTTATCAACCTTGGAATCACTTCCAACACACATCATCACCTCGCCCTTAACTAGCCTCTGTTTATTTTGCAACTCCTGTTTCGAGTTACTGTTCTTAGCAACTGAACCAGTATCAAATACCGAGGGGTTTCTATAAACACTAGTAAAGTACACATCAATAACATGTATATCCAATATACCTTTGTTCACTATGCCATCCTTCTTATCCGCCATGTATCTAGGGCAGTTCCACTTCCAGTGACCATTTCCTTTGCAGTAGAAGCACTCAGTTTCAGGCTTGGGTCTAACTTTGGGCTTCTTCATGGGAGTGGTAACTTGCTTGCCATTCTTATTAAAGTTCCCTTTCTTTCCCTTGCCCTTTTACTTGAAACTAGTGGTCTTGTCAACTATCAAAACTTGATGTTTTTCTTCATTTCTACCTTCGCCGATTTCAGCATCGCGAAGAGCTTTGGGAATTGTTTCTATTATTCCTTGCATATTATAGTTCATCACGAAGTTCTAGTAACTTGGTGATAGTGACTAGAGAACTTTGTCAATTACTATCTTATCTGGAAGATTAACTCCCACTTGATTCAAGCAATTGTAGTACCCAGACAATCTGAGCACATGCTCACTGGTTGACCTATTCTCCTCCATCTTGTAGGCAAAGTACCATCAGAGGTCTCATACCTCTTGACACGGGCATGAGTATGAAATACCAATTTCAACTCTTGGAACATCTTATATGCTCCGTGGCGTTCAAAACATTTTTAAAGTCCCGGTTCTAAGCCGTAAAGCATGGTGCACTAAACTATCAGTAGTCATCATACCGAGCTTATCAAACGTTCATAACGTCTGCATCTGCTCCTGCAATAGGTCTGTCACCTAGCAGTGCATCAAGGACATAATTCTTCTGTGCAACAATAAGGATAATCCTCAGATCACGGACCTAGTCCGCATCATTGCTACTATCAACTTTCAACTTAGTTTTTCTCTAGGAACATATCAAAAAATAAATGGGGAGCTACATCGCGAGCTATTGATCTACAACATAGTTATGGAAATACTATCAGAACTAAGTTCATGATAAATTAAAGTTCAATTAATCATATTACTTAAGAACTCCCACTTAGATAGACATCCCTCTAGTCATCCAAATGATCACGTGATCCGAATCAACTAAACCATGTCCGATCATCACGTGAGATGGAGTAGTTTTCAATGGTGAACATCACTATGTTGATCATATCTACTATATGATTCACGCTCGACCTTTCGGTCTCCAGTGTTCCGAGGCTATATTTGCATATGCTAGGCTCGTCACGTTTAACCCGAGTATTCCGCGTGTGAAAAACTGGCTTGCACCCGTTGTATGTGAACGTAGAGCTTATCACACCCGATCATCATGTGGTGTCTCGGCACGACGAAGTGTCGCAACGGTGCATACTCAGGGAGAACACTTATATCTTGAAATTTAGTGAGAGATCATCTTATAGTGCTACCGCCGAACTAAGCAAAATAAGATGCATAAAGGATAAACATCATATGCAATCAAAATATGTGACATGATATGACCATGATCATCTTGCGCCTTTGATCTCCATATACAAAGTACCATCATGATCTCTATCATCACCGGCATGACACCATGATCTCCATTATCTTGATCTCTATCAACGTGTCGTCACATGGTTATCTCACCAACTATTTTTCTTGTAACTATTGCTATCGCATAGCGATAAAGTAAAGCAATTATTTGGCGCTTGCATCTTATGCAATAAAGAGACGACCATAAGGCTTTTGCCAGTTGCCGATAACTTCAACAAAACATGATCATCTCATACAACAACTTATATCTCATCACGTCTTGACCATACCACATCACAAGAAGCCCTGCAAAAACAAGTTAAACGTCCTCTACTTTGTGTTGCAAGTTTTACGTGGCTGCTACGGACTTAGCAAGAACCGTTCTTACCTACGCATCAAAACCACAACGATTTTTCGTCAAGTTTGCCGATTTAACCTTCAACAAGGACTGGGCGTAGCCACACTCGATTCAACTAAAGTTGGAGAAACAGACACTCACTAGCCACCTGTGTGCGAATCACGTCGGTAGAACGAGTCTCGCGTAAGCGTACGCATAATGTCGGCCTGAGCCGCTTCATCCAACATTACCGCCGAATCAAAGTATGACATGCTGGTAAGCAGTATGACTATTATCGCCCAGAACTCTCTGTGTTCTACTCGTGCATATAACATCTACGCATAGACCTGGCTCGGATGCCACTATTGGGGAATGTAGTAATTTCAAAAAAATTCTACGCACACGCAAGATCATGATAGTGCATAGCAACGAGAGGGGAGAGTGTAGTCCACGTACCCTCGTAGACCATAAGCGGAAGCGCTATGACAACGCGGTTGATGTAATCGTACGTCTTTACGATCGACCGATCCTAGAACTGAAAGTACAACGCCTTCGCGATCTGCACACGTTCGGCTCGGTGACGTCCCACGAACTCACGATCCAGCAGAATGTCGAGGGAGAGCTTCGTCGGCACGACGGTGATGATGAAGGTACCTGCGCAGGGCTTCGCCTAAGCATTGCAACGATAGGACCGAGGCGGATTAGGGTGGAGGGGGGCACCGCACACGGCTAAGAGATCAATGATTAACTTGTCTTTGAGGTGCCCTTGGCCATGTGTATAAAGGAGCAAGGGGAGGGGGCCGACGGCCTCACAGGGTGCGCCCCAAGGGGGGAATCCTACTCCTACTAGGAGTAGGTTCCCCTTTCCTAGTCCAACTAGGAGGGGAGGGAAAGAGGAGGAGGGAGGAAGGAAAGAGGTGGCCGGCCCCCAAAGCCCTAAACCAATTCGGTTTGGGCCTGGGGGGGCACCCCACACTTCCTTGCTGCCCTCTACTTCCACTAAAGCCCATGAAGGCCCATTGACCCCCCGGAAAATTCCCGTAACTCTCCGGTACTCCAAAAAATACCCGAATTACTCGGAACCTTTCCGATGTCCGAATATAGCCTTCCAATATGTCGATCGTTACGTCTTGACCATTTTGAGACTCCTCGTCATGTCCGTGATCTCATCCGGCACTCCGAACAACCTTCGATACATCAAATCACGTAAACTCATAATACCGATCGTCACCAAACGTTAAGTGTGCGGACCCTACGGGTTCGAGAACTATATAGACATGACCGAGAGTCATCTTCGGTCAATAACCAATAGCGAAACCTGGATGCTCATATTGGTTCCTATATATTCTACGAAGATCTTTATCAGTCAAACCGCATAACAACATACGTTGTTCCCTTTGTCATCGGTATGTTACTTGCCCGAGATTCGATCGTCGGTATCTCAATACCTAGTTCGATCTCGTTACCGGCAAGTCTCTTTACTCGTTCTGTAATGCATCATCCTGCAACTAACTCATTAGTCACATTGCTTGCAAGGCTTATAGTAGTGTGCATTACCGAGAGGGCCCAGAGATACCTCTCTGATACACAGAGTGACAAATCCTAATCTCGATCTATGCCAACCCAACAAACAACTTCGGAGACACCTGTAGAGCATCTTTATAATCACCCAGTTACGTTGTGACGTTTGATAGCACACAAGGTGTCCCTCCGGTATTCGGGAGTTGCATAATCTCATAGTCTGAGGAACATGTATAAGTCATGAAGAAAGCAGTAGCAATAAAACTATAATGATCATAATGCTAAGCTAACGAATGGGTCTTGTCCATCACATTATTCTCCTAATGTTGTGATCTCGTTCATCAAATGACAACACATGTCTATGGTTAGGTAACATAACCATCTTTGATAAATGAGCTAGTCAAGTAGAGGCATACTAGGGACACTTTGTTTTGTCTATGTATTCACACATGTACTAAGTTTCCGATTAATACAATTCTAGCATGAATAATAAACATTTATCATTAAATAAGAAAATAAATAATAACTTTATTATTGCCTCTAGGGCATATTTCCTTCAGTAGCAGCTCCAGCGGCCTCACAAGTGGTTGCAGCATAAGCGGTAGCCCCCCGCGATGACAGGCGCCTCTTGCAGATCCACCACCCCTACAAGCATTGCCGGTCGGCACCAAATCACAGTAGTGGCTCGCAGAAACGCCACTGCTGTAGCAACTCCGGTGGACTCGGAGCAATCCCCGCCGTAGACTTTCGCAGCATCATCGTCGTCGAGCGTCGAAGCACCTGGTCCGCCGTCGCAGCAGCGGTCGCCCCGTCTCACAGCGGTGGAGCTCTCTTCTCGGGTTCACTTGGGGTGGGAGGTGGCGCTAGTTGCGTAGCAGAGCTTGGAAGAGGCGGATCCATGGTAGCCTGCTGCAAAGCTTGGGGAAATCCCTCGCCGGCGAGAGATATAATCAGCGGTGTAGAGAGCTTGAGAGAGGAAAAGGATGGGAGAAAGAAGATAAGGATAATGATGGTTTTCACGGGCCATGGGACACATGGCGTAAGAAGCAGGTGGCTGCGCGCGACGTTATTTACATCCGGATGGAGCAAAGGAGTTTCCCTAAAATTACCACCTCGCATCAACTAAAATGGCCATAAAAAACATTCGGAATAGCATGCTTAAAATCCGAACGTTTGTGATTTAACCGGATCCTTTTAATAATGAGACCCAACGAACGATTCGATCTACCAGCTAAAGTTTTTAGTTCGTACTAGGTGTGGCCAGCGAGCGAACCATCCAGCTGGCCCATTGTGGAGCCGTATAAAAAAATGGGCTAGGCCGCCTGCCCCTCCTCGTGGTCCTCTTGCCACTCGATTCAAGATCATCGCTATAGGCAATGGCACATCTGGCATGCCATACCGATGGGTTCCTAGGGGGGAATTATAGCAAATATCACACACAAACAGAGCCTTCTGAGGGCGAATGGAGTCCAAAAAGTCGATAAAAACCCAGGATATAAAATGTTACTAATGGTATCTAGATATAATTAACACTTGACCAACATTAACAAAACAAACAATGTGACCGTATATCCAAATAACATACCCACAAAGAATATTTGCTTAGCAACTCATGTAAGCAAAGCTTTGTGGCTTATGCTGGTTGGATGGCTTGAGTTTGATGGGGACAACATGAATGTCCACAAGCTTCTCTGGAAATGACCCTCCAAATTGTATAAATTTGCTGATCCAAAGTCTAGATTCTCCTTACAGAGTAAAAATATTCACAGTCCGAGGCTAAAGGACCAAAAGCAGGAGTGAGCTAGGCCGGCTGGCGTTGCTGGACTGGGCCGGGTCAACACTTGACGAGCAGGGCTCGTCCGCCACCTCGCCGGCGCACCTCTAAAAAAAAACCTCACGCCCGCGCAGAAGAGAACATAGGAGGGAAGCAGGGGAGCTCCGGCGACTGGAGACGCCCCCACAGCTCGGGGCAGATGATCCCCGAGACCTCCCGCACCTCATGCCCAAGCGCACGGTCGGCGACGACCACTTCTCTTCCCGCGTACAGTTATGGCCAGCTCAGCCGAATTCGTGGCCACCGGAGGTCGCTCAAGGTTCCCGTCGCCGGAGGCGTGGTTGTGAGGGGCCCTCGGGCGATTTAACGAGGCAGGGCAGCCCCAGGTACGGAGAGGAATTGAATGCCATGACAACTGGGCTCAGGGGCTACTTTTATAAAACGAAATTGACAATATCTAGCTCAGGTTACCGCCGGTCACGGTCACCGCACTCCTGCTGCTTGCCATGGTGATCACCGGCGATGGCCTGGATGTCTAGGGCCTAGACAAGGTGGCGCACGTTGATACGACTTCATTGCCTGGTACTTCGAGAAGCATGACATACAAACTGATACGAGCTTGAGTAGCAGGATGCGTTTGATAATACCCATGGAAGCGTATATGGAGAATCTTGCTTCCATGCGTGGGAAATTTGTTTCAATTAAATGCTAAACTAAGGCTGCTACCTGAATAATCAAATGCAAGTGTACAACTCTTCACTTCTCACTAAGCAAATCTGGATCTCAACTGATACTGATAGAATAGGAAGACTGAACATAATCGTATAGGCTCTCATTATAGCAGTGTACTATTTTTGTATAGTCACTGATATGATAGTAGGACTGAACGAACTGCATTTCCTTCTTTCTATTCTAGCTATATACAGCACCATCTCTTGCATTTTCAAGACACAAATCAAACTTAATGTATATACTGAATTTGCTCTGATCATGAAGGGAAGCAGCACTTACTATTACTTCCAGCAATGTAAATCAACTGTATTACCATTTAAGTGTTTATTGCAAGGAGAAGAGAGCACGAAGCACAATAAAACAGAAACAGTAAGAAGACACAAAATGTAAGGAAAGATCATTAAGAAGGCAAGTTTGCTTCAACGTGCTTCCAGAAAAGCAAATGGCAAATGAACCGCAAGGCAAGTATTAACTAATCAAAGCAAGCCAATGTATCTTCATGATCCCAGTGTTAAACAATTCGGTAAATTAACTATGATCAAGTTAACTGCATTTTGAATTAACCAACTTAAGATGTCAATCTGAAGCAATCTATGATCCACGACAAATATCACAAGATAGCAGAACTCAACTAGCAATGCTAGTAACCATATTAATCTATTCTTGAACATGACAGGAAGCCAACAAAACACTGGGATAGTTAACTGAATGTTACCTTGACTGAAGCGCAGGTTTTGAAGTGGAAGCCTGACAAAGCTCGAGAAGCGGAAGTGGCGATGCAGATCGGCGAGCAGCGTGCAGCGGCACTTCCCAGAACCTTGATTGCTCCGGCACCCGTGCAGGTCAGCAAGCCGGAGAAGGAACGGAGATTACTGCTCTCCCCGTCCTGCAGCACAACAGGAAAGGGATGGCGAGGCTCCGGCGGCGAAACAGAGAAGAACTCAGGTGAATGCTTTTTCTGTGTGTCTTCCAATCTGGGACGTCTCCCTTTTATAGGCACGAATCAGCAATCAACCCTAAACCAACGAATTGCCTAAACTTCAGGATCCGCCCCCTGAAGTTTCTCCCACGCACTCCTCCTCCTGCGGCGACTACTTGTGCAAGTTTATCCACCGGAGAATTTGTGCGGCAGTCGTGGTACCGTTGATGAGATGGACTTCACTTTGTATCAATCAAACGTACCAGAATTCAGTCCGGCTAGAAACGGGATCAGTTGACACCAGGGTCGGACCTCGACTCACCCATTTGCACAGACCTGAAACTCTGTTTCTGAATGTTGACAACCAA
>NW_025234056.1:6710-7430 GCF_018294505.1 Triticum aestivum | reverse complement strand
TTTTCAATTTCATGGTCTTATAGCTCAAAATAATCAGTAAATGCATGAAAAATAACAAATGAAGTCAGAAAGGGTTGTAAATTGATGATGTGGCTTTGAATGGTGCATTTTGAACACAGAAAAACAATGGAGTTCAAATAAGTTCAAAAAAATTGAAATCCCTTTGTAACAGATGAGTTTCCATATGAAACCCTGATACTTCGAAAGAGATTGTCCGTTTTGTACACGAAGTGTATCCATTTTCTCTACTTTCTCGCACATCCTATGTTGGTGAAATGATGATACCATGCCAACTTGGAACCTTTTTAGAGTTCATTTCAAATGCTTTTCAACTTCATGGTGTTATAGCTCAAAATAATCAGTAAATGCATGAAAAATAACAAATGTAGTCAGAAAGGGTTGTAAATGGATGATGTGGCTTTGAATGGTGCATTTTGAACACAGAAAAACAATGGAGTTCAAATAAGTTCAAAAAATTTGAAATCCCTTTGTGACAGACTAGTTTCCGTATTAAACCCTGATACTTCGAAAGAGATTGTCTATTTTGTACACGAAATGTATCCAGTTTTTGCCGTAACCCTCTCTACTTTCTAGCACATGCTATGTGGGTGAAATGATGATACCATGCCAACTTGGAACCTTTTCAGAGTTCATTTCAAATGCTTTTCAATTTCATGGTCTTATAGCTCAAAATAATCAGTAAATGCATGAAAAATAACA
>NW_025234056.1:5237-6700 GCF_018294505.1 Triticum aestivum | reverse complement strand
CAGAAAGGGTTGTAAATTGATGATGTGGCTTTGAATGGGGCATTTTGAACACAGAAAAACAATGGAGTTCAAATAAGTTCAAAAAAATTGAAATCCCTTTGTAACAGACGAGTTTCCGTATGAAACCGTGATACTTCGAAAGAGATTGTCCATTTTATACACGAAGTGCGTCTAGTTTTTGCCGTAACCCTCTCTACTTTCTCGCACATGCTCTGCGAGTGAAATTATGATACCATGCAAACTTGGAACCTTTTCAGAGTTCATTTCAAATGATTTTCAATTTCATGGTCTTATAGCTCAAAATAATCAGTAAATGCATGAAAAATAACAAATGAAGTCAGAAAGGGTTGTAAATTGATGATGTGGCTTTGAATGGTGCATTTTGAACACAGAAAAACAATGGAGTTCAAATAAGTTCAAAAAATGAAATCCCTTTGTAACAGACGAGTTTCTGTATGAAACCGTGACACTTCGAAAGAGATTGTCCGTTTTGTACACGAAGTGTATCCAGTTTTTGCCGTAACCCTATCTACTTTCTCGCACATGCTATGTGGGTGAAATGATGATACCATGCCAACTTGGAACCTTTTCAGAGTTCATTTCAAATGCTTTTCAATTTCATGGTCTTATAGCTCAAAATAATAAGTAAATGCATGAAAAATAACAAATGAAGTTAGAAAGGGTTGTAATTTGATGATGTGGCATTGAATTGTGCATTTTGAACACAGAAAAACAAGGGAGTTCAAATAAGTTCAAAAAAATGAAATCCCTATGTAACAGACGAGTTTCCGTATGAAACCCTGATACTTCGAAAGAGATTGTCCATTTTGTACAAGAAGTGTATCTAGTTTTTGCCGTTACCCTCTCTACTTTCTCGCACATGCTATGTGGGTGAAATGATGATACCATGCCAACTTGGAACCTTTTCAGAGTTCATTTCAAAGGCTTGTCAATTTCATGGTCTTATAGCTCAAAATAATCAGTAAATGCATGAAAAATAACAAATGAATTCAGAAAGGGTCGTAAATTGATAATCTGGCTTTGAATGGTGCATTCTGAACACAGAAAAACAGGGGAGTTCAAATAAGTTCAAAAAAATGAAATCCCTTTGTAAAAGACGAGTTTCCGTATGAAACCCTGATACTTCGAAAGAGATTGTCTGTTTTGTACACGAAGTGCATCCAGTTTTTGCCGTAAGCCTCTGTACTTTCTTGCACATGCTATGTGGGTGAAATGATGATACCATGCCAACTTGGAACCTTTTCAGATTTCATTTAAAATGCGTTTAAATTTAATGGTCTTATAGCTCAAAATAATCAGTAAATGGATAAAAAAACAAATGAAGTCAGAAAGGGTTGTAAATTGATGATGTGGCTTTGAATGGTGCATTTTGAACACACAAAAACAATGGAGTTCAAATAAGTTCAAAAAAATTGAAATCCCTTTGTAACAGACGAGTTTCC
>NW_025234056.1:1264-1764 GCF_018294505.1 Triticum aestivum | reverse complement strand
ATGAAAAATAACAAATGTAGTCACAAAGGTTTGTAAATTGATGATGTGTCTTTGAATGGTTCATTTTGAACAAAGAAAAACAATGGAGGTCAAATAAGTTCAAAAAAATGAAATCCCTTTGTAACAGATGAGTTTCCGTATGAAACCCTGATACTTCAAAAGAGATTGTCCGTTTTGTACACGAAGTGCATCCAGTTTTTGCCGTAACCCTCTCTAATTTCTCGCACATGCTATGTGGGTGAAATGATGATACCATGCCAACTTGGAACCTTTTCAGAGTTCATTTCAAATGCTTTTCAATTTCATGGTCTTATAGCTCAAAATAATAAGTAAATGCACGAAAAATAACAAATGAAGTGAGAAAGGGTGGTAAATCGATGATGTGGCTTTGAATGGTGCATTTTGAACACAGAAAAACAATGGAGTTCAAATAAGTTCAAAAAAAATGAAATCTCTTTGTAACAGACGAGTTTCCGGATGAAACCCTGATACTTCGAAAG
>NW_025234056.1:0-1171 GCF_018294505.1 Triticum aestivum | reverse complement strand
AGAGTTCATTTTAAATGCTTTTCAATTTCATAGTCTTATAGCTCAAAATAATCAGTAAATGCATGAAAAATAACAAATGTAGTGAGAAAGGGTTGTAAATTGATGATGTGGCTTTGAATGGTGCATTTTGAACACAGAAAATCTATGGAGTTCAAATAATTTCAAAAAAATGAAATCCCTTTGTAACAGACGAGTTTCCGTATGAAACCCTGATGCTTCGAAAAAGATTGTCCGTTTTGTACACGAAGCGCATCCAGTTTTTGCCGTAAACCTCTCTACTTTCTCGCACATGCTATGTGTGTGAAATGATGATACCATGCCAACTTGGAACCTTTTCAGAGTTCATTTCAAATGCTTTTCAATTTCATGGTCCTATAGCTCAAAATAATCAGTAAATGCATGAAAAAAAACAAATGTAGTCAGAAAGGGTTGTAAATTGATGATGTGGCTTTGAATGGTTCATTTTGAACACAGAAAAACTATGGAGTTCAAATAAGTTCAAAAAAATGAAATCCCTTTGTAACAGAAGAGTTTCCGAATGAAACCCTGATACTTCGAAACAGATTGTCTGTTTTGTACACGAAGTGCATCCAGTTTTTGTCGTAACCCTCTCTACTGTCTCGCACATGCTATGTGGGTGAAATGATGATACCATGCCAACTTGGAACCTTTTCAGAGTTCATTTCAAATGGTTTTCAATTTCATGGTCTTATAGGTGAAAATAATCAGTAAATGCACGAAAAATAACAAATGAAGTCAGAAAGGGTTGTAAATCGATGATGCGGATTTGAATGGTGCATTTTGAACACAGAAAAACAATGGAGTTCAAATAAGTTCAAAAAAAATGAAATCTCTTTGTAACAGACGAGTTTCCGGATGAAACCCTGATACTTCGAAAGAGATTGTCCGTTTTGTACACGAAGTGCATCCAGTTTTTGCCGTAACCCTCTCTACTTTCTCGCACATGCTATGTGGATGAAGTGATGATACCATGCCAACTTGGAACCTTTTAAGAGTTCATTTTAAATGCTTTTCAATTTCATAGTCTTATAGCTCAAAATAATCAGTAAATGCATGAAAAATAACAAATGTAGTGAGAAAGGGTTGTAAATTGATGATGTGGCTTTGAATGGTGCATTTTGAACACAGAAAATCTATGGAGTTCAAATAA
>NW_025234055.1:0-7430 GCF_018294505.1 Triticum aestivum | reverse complement strand
AGGACCGAACGTGTGTGGGGTGCAATGCGACCGCGACAGGAGTGTTGTGAGTGTACCGCCTTTTTTCCTTTTAAACTAGGTGTTTCACCCACTCAAAAAAAACTTGTTGCTTCGCGCGATCCATCGATACTACTACTAGTAATCTGGTAATCCCGACTAAAACGGCGCGGCCAGGTCTTTTCCCGCGCGATATGCTGGGAGGTTGGCTTAGTTGGGTTTTTTAGGACGAGTAATGCTACACGTATGTAATCCCAGTTACGTAATTAACGTAATGTGAAACGTTTGAGTTGTTGATTGTAGATTGGGGGGAGGGAGGGGCCCACCACCATGAAAATCAGGGGAGGAGAGAGAGGGGCAATTTACGTTAACCCTTTCATAGGTTCCCGTAGATGTAGAAAGATGTGAAATGCGTGAATGTGTAGTGGACGTACTATTGGAGTGCCTAAGATAAATAGTGTATGTATAGACCCTATGTGTTTATTTTACTTCCCATGTTAGATTTGTCTCGGTTCAATAAAAAGCAGAGTTGGTGATGATGGTGTGCCTGTGATCCTGCAATATAGGCCGTCTGATCTATATCTAACGGATAGGAAGGAAACTATGACAATTTACCCGCACTCCTCTCCACATTTGCAGAGAAGGCTTTCCCTCGTTCATCCTTTTCTCCCACAAGATCTTGATCTTCCATGCAACGCACGGGCATCTTGCTAGTACTCCGACAATATACTATATTATTGTGAAAGTTCATATTACACCGGCCGAGATTAATGCAAACACGACAGATTTTCATTACATTTCGAACTTTTATAGGACAGAAAAATAAAAGAAACCCGACCCTAAACCTATTCTATGGCGGCGACCAACGTCCTCCATCTGTGATCTCTATGTACGGGGGCGGGGTTCAAGACTCGTGAAGTAAAGGTGCGGTCTTCGGCGAGGAAGAGTAGAACACGGGATACGGACCGGCCAGTTGGCACACCATGCCCTGCCGCCTCCCATGCCCTACTCATCCTCGGAGGAGTCCCCGACCTCGGCAGTGCCGGACGTTGGACGACGGCAAGTAGGACGCGTGGCTAACGGTGCTCCCGTCATCGGCCGCCAGTGTGGCCATCACTTGTGCGGTCGTGTCCGCGTCCGGCTACGCCGCTATTGCGTCACGAGAGGCGACTTGAGCGAGGGCGGCGACCTCGAGCTTCATCCCCAAAGACAAGCTCTCCCACGGAGCGTTCGCGCTTGCAGTCATGGCGGACGTAGTGCCAGGTAGGAGGATGATGCGCTATGGTGTGGAGGTTAGCTGGGCGTTGCTGCTTTAAGGAGCGCATTCCGGTGAGGCCAAGCGTCCAGGTGCGTCATTAAGTCGCCGGAGTTGGTTCCTCGGGCACCGAGCCTTTTAACGACGGCATACGAACGAACGGCATGAATGCGAGCAGCTGGCGCCGGCTGGGAAAGCACCACACGACGGCGCGAGGGGCAAGGGTTTTGCTATGCCAGGGTAGTCAGCTGCGGTCGTGGCAATGTTGGATATGCCCTTTGCTCAAATGCGATTCCTGCATGTCATTGAAAAAGCAAGATGACCCGGCATGGTCTCAGGTCCTGAGGATGCAGTTGGCCGCGCTACACCACTCCGCGGACACGTCGCGGCGCCTCGTGCATCCTCGAGGAGCCGGTTGTTGGGGTGTGTTTGGATTGTGGCTAAAGTGCACCTTACCAAAATTTTGGTCATGACCAAAAGATTGGTCTTTCTTTGGATGGTTGCCAATTTTTTGGCATGCAAATGAACTCTAGCCAACTCTAGTTCATTTTTCCTGCCAATGTCGGCCAAATCATGGGCAACCAATGCCTCAACCAAAATTTTGGCTACCCAATGATTTGATGGGGCAACCTTGGGCACAAACCAAACATACTATTGGTCGTGCCACATCACTAACGCCACCCTCGGCACACTAAAACCGACCGTGTCTAGCAATGATGAGCGTGTTGCTCACCGCGGTCGTCGTGTCCAGAGGCGGTGCTGGAGCTGCGCCACGTTGTTGGCCCCAACGACCCACATGAACGGTTGTCGGTGGCGAGGAGGTCGTGGGCCCGCTTCTCCATTGGACTAGTCTACGCTACGTCATCCCGACGGGTGTGCCCCACATGTCGGTTTCCCTGTTTTCCCGGACATATTCGAGCGTCAGTGCTCCACGTTGCGCATTAGGCCTTTCACTATGTACGCCAAGCGAGACAACTTATTGTTTGTTTGAGTCGTTCAAGTATAATCATGTGGTGTTTGCTTATTTCTCATTCCTCTCCAACCCTCTTCTCCATTGATCATGTCGCCCTCTGGTCGAGTCCATACTCTTGCGTGCCTCATTTTAACATTCCGCCAAGTATCATTCGCATGTACCCACCCTAGTCCTCTTTCAGTCGATCTCCGGACCCCGAGATAAAATCGAGAGAGAACGAGTGGGGGCACGTGATACCTAAGGCGGATTCAAAATTTTGAATCAGTGATCATAGCATCCGCAAATCATATAAAAAGGGTATTCAATGTTCGTTTCATTATCGAATGTACAATATACTCCCTCCTATACTTTCTAGTTTACATATAAGTTTTCTGTGTAGTCAAAGTATCTCTATTTTGACCAAAAAAGTATCAACATTCAACAACGCACAATCAATATTGTTAGATTCATACGTAGTCCTAGATTTGTACTCGAGATGGTTTCCAATTTGTTTTCAACCACGTGAATGTGTTTGTTCTCACGCATGCTCTTCCTACTAGGATTTCGCCACGTATAGCCAGTCCAATAGTAACTTTTTTAAGCTCCCTGTCCAATAGTACTAGTGGAGTACTGACAACATCTGTACTACAGTATGCGGTGCTCATAGTAGTACTCCCTCCTTCCATTTATATAGGGCCTATGTGGAGGAGAGTGATGTGAAAAAGTAAGGGGAGTGAGCTCTCATGCAAGAGCCTAGCTATATACGCATTCCTAGTTAAATACAATAAATATGAAGAAAGAGATAGAGAGGAGATGGAAAAAAGTACTAATACAATAGCCAACCTTATTTTTTGCGGGAAATAGCCAACCTTATAGCCCACACTACTGTATGAGTGCATATAATAGATGATGGCTATAGATGACATGGCAGTCCCTCATGGCCATCGACTGGCTATATTATTAACCATGCTCTAATGCATTTTTAAAACCGCATTTGACTATTGACAAGATTAATAGTACATGAGATGTATAATGTGAAAATTATATCATTGGAAACTCCTTTCACATATGAATTTGATCGTATGCTTTGTGTAAGTTGCATGTCATATATTATTACTCTAGCATTTGGTCAAAGTTAGCCTCGAAAAACGCATTAGGCCCTGTATAGTAAATGGAAGGAGGGAGTAGTAGTGGAAGTGGATCCTCTCACATAGGTATCCCTGCCTTACCCTTCCTTTCGGTCACTTACTGGTGGACCCCATGCTTGCTAGGCCCCACATGTCAGTTACTCAATGGGTTCGGCCACGTCAGGGGATCCTCATCCGTAGTATACTCCCTCTGTTTTTATTTGCTCCGCATAAAACGGAGGGAGTGGTAGTATAAATGACGTGGGCGGGGGAGGGGGAGGGACGTCGGTTTGCTCTCAATTGCGGTCCCACAAGCGAGCGAAAACGCAAGACGAAGCGCATTCCATCTGGTAAGCGACATGGAGGGTCCAGCGTGCTGGGCTGCAACGCGAACACCACAAGAGCGGTGTACAGTCAAAACCAATTGACCGGTCGTCACCGGAACCACTATTCACACCAGAACCTTCGCTGCTCGGCCTACGCCAGCCGCTGCCCTAAAACCACACCTAATCTCCAGCCCATTCCCCCACCTTTCGATCCCCTAGCCCGCATCAAGCGTCCCCTAGTTCGCCGGAAAGACATGGTGCGCCGCAAGATCACTTACTACAAGATTCTGACGCCGGAGCGCCGCGCAGAAATCGCGGCGGAGGTCGGCACCACAGACCTCCGTTCCCAAGATCGCTTTACGGCGGGCCAATCCCCGAGTTCTCTAGAGCCAAGCTACGAGGGGGAGGAAGCCGATCCAATGTTCATGGCAGAGGTCACGGCGCAGAAGGCCCCAGATGGGTATGAGACGATGGACATCGACTTCGTGTTGGCGTCCGAGTCCCCCATGGTGCAGGCGGACCAGCGGTTCAACCTGGCGATACTAAAGGAGGATCGAGAGGCAGAGGCTCAACTAGACGCGGAGCATGCGCATGCCGCTGCCATCGAGGCTCTCCTGCAGGAGGAACCGGATGTCGTGGATGTGAACCGGGCGGCGGAGGCTCAACTTGAGGCGGAGCGCGCGGATGCCGCTGCCATCGAGGCCCTCCTGCAGGCGGACCCGGACATCCTGGACTTGAACCGGGCGGCAGAGGCTCGACTCGACGCGGAGCGCGCGGGTGCCGCTCTCATCGATGCCCTCCTGCAGGCGGAACCGGACATCCTGGACTTGAACCGGGCGGTGGAGGCTCGACTCGACGCGGAGCGCGCGGATGCCGCTGCCATCGAGGCCCTCCTGCAGGCGGAACCAGATGTCCTTGACTTGAACCGGGATGTGCTCTCGTCCGTGCAGAGCGCCTGCACACTCCGCGTGAACGAGTAGCTGGAGGCCGAGGACAACCACGATGCGGAGACACACGTCGACAGCTACGGTTGGTTCACGTCGGCAGTCAAAGATGACGAGGCTGTCTCGTTCGTGAGCAGTGATAGTTTTTCTTTATGTTGTTGTTTTTATGGATCTTTTGCTGTGTAAAAACATATATTTGTTATGCAAGTCGCCTGACTTGGGTGAGTCTACCATTTCAGGCAGTTGGATGAATATCCTACATCTCCTAACCCTTCTTCCTCACCTCTCCTTCTTCCCCAACAGACCACCGCACAGGCCGTACGGATACTCCCCAACATGCGGTTGGATAAACATACTCTATGAACGAAAATTATGTGTCAGCGGTAGGATGGCTGAGTTTGGTTTGTTCACATGCGACAGCACGTGTCAGTGACGGTGCGTTCCCTTGGGTGGGTTTGCGGTGCAGGAACAACTGTGTGAGGGTGCGGTGCAACCGCGACGTGCAGGAGCGACCGTGTGAGGGTGCGGTGCGACCGCCACAGGCGTGCGCAAGTGTACCTCCTCATTTTGAAAACTTTAGGCAAGGTTGGCAAAAATGTGTGGCAAAGTATGGCAATGCAAGGCCTAGACCCAAACAGGATAAGTACGTATGTACTAGGAGTACTAGTGTTAAAAAAGAAAGGCAAGGTTTTCCTTCGCGGGATTTAATCGATACAAATCCTTGTTTCACGTGTCAATTAATGCGTATTTTTTTCTCCAAAGACCAAAGAGCTAACCATCTCACTCCTCATCACTTGATTAATGCAGCACCATGCAAACCAACCTTCTCACTTCCACGTGCATGCACGGGATATTAATGTCCTTGGTTGCTAGTATGAGGCAAACCCCATCAATTTTGCCTCGATTAGTGTTAGTGACCTTTTGCAAATCGTAATTTTGATAATACTGGCCTTGTGTACAAAAATATGGAGGTAGTAACTATATTTGACTTCCTTCCCCATTGCGGTGACGTCGACGATATCTCGAATGTTGTGATTTGGCGAAGTGCGTTCGACGAAGAACACCATTGAGGGAGACCATGATAAGTCATTTGCAAGTGCCGCCTGCAAGCCAAGACAACCGCCTTATTTGCATCCAGGAAGTCCGTTGAACCAAAGGACGCGTAAATGTACAAGTACTACTAGTACACAATAGCGTCGTCCGTCCAGCTTAGTGCGGTGTGATGGTTTCTCAAAGAAGACGATGGAGAAGCGGACTCAGCGAAGAGTGAAATGATGGTTGCTTCGTTCGTGCTTCTGTGATTTGACGCCTCACTACTTTGTGATTTGTGATAGAAGGGACAGGGGAGTAGACTATGTGCTCTACATTGTACTACATGCGTCCAAGCATGGGAGAAAGAGGAGAGATGTTGCATTTTTCTATTCCTTCAATCAATCAATCAGGGAGCTTCGGTTCCATCTTCTTGGCTTTGGCAACACCGTCCACAATGGTTCCCGCGATGCCAAAAGCTATTTTCACATTTGGCTACACATTGTGGATGCCCTTAACCGTACCACGTGGTTTTTGCTCCTGTGTGCTATCTATACAAATCTCAATTATATTGATCTAAAAATTATAGAATCAAGATTAGTAAAAAGGAGGTGATTTTGCCGCGCAGATGGCGGGGGAGGTTTCTTATTTTTAGAGGACGTTGTCCTGGCGGTTTGCTAACATGCGGTCCCACGTGTCAGTGCTTTACCAAGCCGATCCACGTCCCACATGAGGCAGAACAACGGCAGAAGCAACACCTGGTTGAGTTGAACAAGTTGAGAGAGAAGCGGATTCAGCAACGAGTGAAATGATGGTTGCTTCGTCCCTCCAACTTCTTTTTTTAGCATTATTACTTCGTCCCTCCAACTTAACTGCGGGAAAGGTGCAACTTTGTGATTTGACGCCTCGTTGCTCATTACTACACCGGTGCCATGACTGGGGTGCTTCACCCCGGCTGCTCTGCATTGTATTCCGGTATGGCACATGGACCCGGTAGCTTGATGTCCCACATGTCAGCGAAAGGGACTAGAAGATTTATGAAAGGGAGCGCTCCACTCTTACGGCGGAGGAGTACACGACACAACGGCCCAGTGAACTGTCACTTGTTCTGTATAGTACTATAGTTTTGCTATTTCGCATGATCCATCGATACAAACCCGATTAAACAGGAAAGGGCGGGATTTTTCCTGCGCGATTGATGATACTGGCCATACATTTCAAAGGAAATTTTAATGTATGCAAACTGAATAATTAAGTAACAATATGATATCTAGTAAAACTAAAAACACATATGATTTATTGTGTTAGAGTGTAGTAGTAGTGCTGTATTACATAGTTGTTAGATGTAACTTGCGAGAACGTGTAGAGATGTAGTTTTGGAGGGCCTACAGAGAGAAAAGCGTAATACGGTCACCGAACTTCAGAATAAGCTGATTACGGTCACTATATATGTTTTGCAATGATTATACGGTCACTTGCTCACGGTTCAGCATTGGATTGCACTCTGTTGACCTGCCAAATAGTCTGCGTGGCGCCATGTTGACTAGTTAAATTGACCACATTCCTTGTGGGTCCCACCTGTCAGTTCACATAGGGAAAAGGTCAGATAAATACAAATTCACGCAGGCGCGACAAGAATCCAACCCGTGCACGGGAACCACCTGGTTGTGTATGTGTATGTCAGGGCCTGATGTGTGCGCATGCACATGTAGGTTGAGCACTTGAGCGTGAGAGTGTGTGTTGGTCGTGTGGTGTACTAGTGTGTGCATGCATGCGTACGTGTGTGCGTGTGAGTGTTGC
>NW_025234054.1:0-7434 GCF_018294505.1 Triticum aestivum | reverse complement strand
CCCGCTCTCCCTCGCCGACTCCCTGCGCTCGCCTCGCCCAGCTGCCGTGGCCGGCCGGTGTGACGCGCCGCCGAGCGCGCCCCCAACCCCGTTGCTCCGACGGCCGTCGCCCCGTGCCTGTTCGCCGGTGCCCGGGCCCTCCTCGCCACGGCGATCTGGGCGAACGCCCAGTCGGGCGCCGCAACGCCCGACCCGCCCCGTTAGTGCCCAGCGCCCGAAAGGCCCCCTGGGCCACTGACCACAGGGGCCCACGCCCCAGAACTTTAAATAAAAAAAAAGGGAATTAAAAAAAATATATTTATTAAATAAATAAATAATGATTAAATTAATTAATTAATTAAGGAATTAATTAAGTTAATTAATCATAATTAGATTAACCTAATTAACTAATTAGTTTAATTAAACTGTAATTAGATTAACCTAAACCCTAATTAATTTAAATAGAGAATGACAGGTGGGTCCCACTGGACCCACATGTCAGGGTTGACTCAGTCAACCCCTGTTGACTGCTGACGTCAGCATGACATCATGCTGACGTCATAAATACATTTTTTCGAATTAATTAAATAAATAATTAAATTCCAAAATTGTTAAAATCTTTTAAAAATCATATCTTTTAATCCGTAACTCGGATTAAAATATTTTCAACATGAAAGTTGCTCAGAACGACGAGACGATTCCGGATACGCAGTCCGTTCGTCTGCCACACACCCCTAACCTATCGAACTCGCAACTTTTCCCCTCCGGTTCATCTGTCCGAAAACGCGAAACACCGTGAATACTTTCCCGGATGTTTCCCCCCTTCGTCGGTATCACCAACTACCGCGATTGGGCGCACCTAGCATCGTTACTTGTCATGTCATGCATCGATATGCATTTGTTTGCATTGTATTCATTGTTTCTTCTCCCTCTTCTCTCCCGTAGACTACGAGACCGACGCTGCTGCTGCCCAGTTCGACTACGGAGTTGACGACCCCTCCTTCTTGCCAGAGCAATCAGGCAAGCCCCCCCTTTGATCACCAGATATCGCCTATTCCCCTCTATACTGCTTGCATTAGAGTAGTGTAGCATGTTACTGCTTTCGTTAATCCTATTCTGATGCATAGCCTGACATTATCGCTACATCTGTTGATACCTTACCTGCAATCCTAAATGCTTAGTATAGGATGCTAGTTTATCATCATTGGCCCTACATTCTTGTCAGTCTGCCTTGCTATACTATCGGGCCGTGATCACTTGGGAGGTGATCACGGGTATATACTATACATACATACATACTATACAGATGGTGACTAAAGTCGGGTCAGCTCATTGAGTACCCGCAAGTGATTCTGACGAGGGGGCTGAAAGGACAGGTGGCTCCATCCCGGTAGAGGTGGGCCTGGGTTCCCGACGGCCCTCGACTGTTACTTGTGGCGGAGCGACAGGGCAGGTTGAGACCACCTAGGAGACAGGTGGGCCTGGCCCTGTTCGGCGTTCGCGGATACTTAACACGCTTAACGAGATCTTGGTATTTGATCTGAGTCTGGCTACGAGCCTATACGCACTAACCATCTACGCGGGAGTAGTTATGGGTATCCCGACGTCGTGGTATCAGCCGAAGCACTTCAGACGTCAGCGACGGAGCGGCGCGCGCCGGGTTGGACTGCGTTAACGCAACTTCCTTTGTAATGGAGGTTGCTAGGTCTGCTCACCGGCCGCGTACGCAACGTGCAGGTGTGCTATGGGCGATGGGCCCAGACCCCTGTGCGCTTAGGTTTAGACCGGCGTGCTGGCCTCTCTGTTGTGCCTAGGTGGGGCTGCGACGTGTTGATCTTCCGAGGCCGGGCATGACCCAGGAAAGTGTGTCCGGCCAAATGGGATCGAGCGTGTTGGGCTATGTGGTGCACCCCTGCAGGGAAGTTAATCTATTCGAATAGCCGTGATCTTCGGTAACAGGACGACTTGGAGTTGTACCTTGACCTTATGACAACTAGAACCGGATACTTAATAAAACACACCCTTCAAAGTTCCACAGACAACCCGGTGATCGCTTTTCCGCAGGGCGACGAGGAGAGGATCGCCGGGTAGGATTATGCTATGCGATGCGACTGGAGATGCACTTGGAGATGCTACCTGGATATGCCACTTGGAGATGCTACTTGGAGGATTTCAATCTACTCTCTTCTACATGCTGCAAGACGGAGGCTGCCAGAAGCGTAGTCTTCGACAGGATTAGCTATCCCCCTCTTATTCTGGCATTTCTGCAGTTCAGTCCACCGATATGGCCCTTTACACATATACCCATGCATATGTAGTGTAGTTCCTTGCTTGCGAGTACTTTGGATGAGTACTCACGGTTGCTTTCTCCCCCCTTTTCCCCTTTCCTTTCTTTCTGGTTGTCGCAACCAGATGCTGGAGTCCAGGAGCCAGACGCCACCGTCGACGACGACCTCTACTACCCCGGAGGTGCCTACTACTACGTGCAGGCCGCTGACGACGACCAGGAGTAACTTAGGAGGATCCCAGGCAGGAGGCCTGCTCCTCTTTCGATCTGTATCCCAGTTTGTGCTGGCCATCTTATGGCACCCTGTTTAACTTATGTCTGTACTCAGATATTGTTGCTTCCGCTGACTCGTCTATGATCGAGCACTTGTATTCGAGCCCTCGAGGCCCCTGGCTTGTATTATGATGCTTGTATGACTTATTTTATTTGTAGAGTTGTGTTGTGATATCTTCCCGTGAGTCCCTGATCTTGATCGTACACATTTGCGTGCATGATTAGTGTACGGTCAAATCGGGGGCGTCACAAGTTGGTATCAGAGCCGACTGCCTGTAGGAATCCCCCTTCCAACTCCTTGGCCGAAGTCGAGTCTAGACTTTACAAAACTTTTACTAACATGGCTGTGTGGCCCATGGGCCCACGTCGCCATTGGGTGGTAGTAGGATCTTTTACTCCTCGACCTTTACTCTGGGACTCTGATCTCTCTACTATTCGGGTTAAATGAATTTGCTAACTCTAAGAATTAGGATCTCGAAATCGCATCCACCCGGAGAGCCCCTTACTGCAGAGGATTGCCTGCTACATCAGAAGATTCCGAAGATACTCTTTGATGTTCTCTCGAGACTTTGTGCCCATCACCTTGCTATTCCTGACCACCGATAAATCCGTATGGATAACTACTTACACTTGCCATTCATACGATCATCCCCCATTGATCTTGTTATTACAAGATACCCCGAAGTTTTCTCTATTGTTCCGAGAATACTTTGTGCCTACTGCCTAGTAGTTCCTTGCCACTTGAATACCCCTTCAAATAAATCCTCGCACTTGTCGAGTATCCCCTCAACCCCAGTTGTTCATATGTGTCACAAAAGTCTTCAAAATACAATTCGATCTTCCGAAAATCCTCTGGAGCCTTTGGCTCTTGAAATTCTTGCTTGCTTGCATTATGGTTAATCCCATAAGTCTCGTAGTCATATTGACATTCCTTGTCATTATCATTTTGAGTCTGTTGACTCAATATGTTTGCGAATACCCGCAATCATCATTGATCCTTATAAATTACCTTTCTGGCTGAGATGCCATTCTTTTAACTGGAATTGGTTCTCGACCAATCCAATTGTTGTTGATTGTACCCTAAAGCTATTCAACTTATCCACCCCTAATCAGAGCATTGCTTCTGATCCTTCGTTTTGGAAATCATAATTCCTTTGCATTTAAGCTGTGAATTATTCAGATGCTTCCATAACCTGTTGCATCTGCATTCCTTCCTCTTCTGGTTGAGTATCGATACTCATATCGGATCCTTTGTGGACCATCAAGTCCTTTGTTGGATTGTTATCCGACAGTGTCCTTCACATTTGATCACTTTGTGAGTTCTCCCCCTGATACATAATGCCTTTGGTAAATTGTATCCTCTCCTTTTTTTTTAACCTTGCTCTGCTTTCGAGCTTGTGTTATTTACCTTGGAAGTTTGTAGAATATGTTCCTTAAATGCCCCAATGGGTTGAACCGATGCCTTCCTTAATCGGTGTGAACTCGAAAGTTTTCACGGGTCATACTGCTCTGGTAATTCACCAGGTAGGTTGTGACACTGGAATCATTTTATCTAGAGCAGGAATGAAAGGTTATACATTGAAGAAGTGGGAGTCGACCTTGAACTCTGTGTTCATGCCCATGGACACGATGTAGATCTTATCATTAAAGCTTCTCTTAAATTAATTATTCCCTTGGTATAAGTTCTTATATCTGGGATCCGGCCTTTTGCAATTGTGGTTCTGACCATGTTCTCCTGTAAATACCTTTTCTCGGACAAGTTTAAGCACTTGTCTTCTACAAAGCAATACCCTATTCCAACCTCTACTTTGATCTGTCGTCGAGTATTACCCCCCTGGAATCTCGAGATTATCGTGGAACTGCATAACTTCTTATGAGTTCTTCATCAAGTGCTACCTTCCCACTGATTCCAATTTTTCCACGGGCTCTGAGTTATTAGACACTCAAAGACACCGATAACTGAACCGAGTCCGCACTACGGTTCAACAACTCTCTAGTAAGCTTCTATAAGTACGAGTTTGTACCCGATCACGCCATTCCTAGCCTGTTTGGCTATATCATTATCTTGATGATTTCAAACTGTGCTACCTGGTCCTTATTCTCGGAGCACCAATTTGCGACGATAGCTAACCTTACGTCGATCCTCATCGTCATATCATTTCGCCTTGAACAACAAGCTTGGTTTCGAGTTTGTGTCGTACCCTTGGTTCCAATAACCTTTCACTTCATCATTACTTGACTTGATGTCATTACCGATCGATTACATCTTCATGAACTCTCGCGACAAAGGTGTCGTGATCATCAACATCCTGAGCTCATCCAGGATATCAATTGAATTCATGATGAGAAATACCATCCTTGCCCTCGATGAATTGTATTATCGTCGACCACTTTATTGCCCTCCCACCAACACAAGCTTGTTCATGTTTGGTGTTATACCTTGAGTTCTTTGCTATCCAGCAATTGTTCTTCTTTACCTTGGAGTATTACCATCCTTTATGTCAAGAATGTTCTGAGATTTGTTCCACCTCTTGAGAATTCTTGACATAGAAATACTTCTCACCATCACCATTCTTTCTTGGTCCCCGTGTTAATTCCAACAAGTGAACGGTGTTGTTTGGATTCTTTCCTTCTAGCAACCCTATTTTTTGAAGTTAATGGTCGAAAGTTCATTCTTAGGCTATTGACTATTGAATCACCATTCTGACATTGGTCGTGCAACCCAACCCATATTTCGGGTGCAGCTTTCAACCAATGTTTAATTGTGTATGTTTTCCTCGAGCATACATCACTATACCATTTGATCTGACAAATGTCATCTTCTTGTTCACATTATTGTGGAAATCCATCTTTTGAAAATCTCAATGAATTGTCGCTGAGTCAATCAGCCACCTCCTCACCTCTCCTTGGTTTAATGATGAACTATTGTTTCAGGAACCCGCTCCCATAGTTCATTTCTCAAGAATCTTGCAATGCCATTTCAATGATTTGTGTTGCGCCTTTTCTTCTCGGACATCCTGAGTCTGAGGCATCATGACACCAATTGGATCTGAATCTCGGTCAGATATGATGGTTGGGACAACTTTCCAGGAGTTATGTTGTTTGTCCTTTGATGGCCCGGTAACATGATGTCATGCCTAGCACCCCCCCCCCTGGCTGGAGGACCTATCGTTATAATTTCTTTTGCAAGGACAACCATTCTTCCTGGAGGAAATTGTAAGACTTATTCTACAAGTTATTCCTGATGGATCCTTCGTGTTTCCAAAGTCTGATCTTCACCTGAAGACCATGTCAATGCTATCTCGAAGCATGTCAATGGTACTCCGATTTTCAACAGGAACATTTGAAGCACGATGCTAAATTTTATTTATCATTTATCCTAACACCGTTGTATGGGTAATATCATGAGATTCCTCCCCCCCCCCTTACCTAAAGAGTTTTCTACATTATATCCTGTCTTGGATATCATGCTCTGCTTGTCCTTGGGAAGGATATACCCCTGAAATATGTGATTAAACACATTTTCCTTGTCTTTGTTTTGTGTAATTTGATAACCATATTTCCTTTCCGTTGTTTGGTTTAACCTTTCTTGTGATCTATATAATCTAAGCAGTAATAATTCACTGCGTAGGTAAACACCTCGGTGTACAACTCTAACAGTGAGACCCTGTTTCTATTGTTGATGACATTTCGGTAACCGCCGATGGATGAGAACTTTGCCTCTTGGCCCGCCTCGTTCAACGAGTAGGAAAATAGTTCTCTTCGTCCCTCGCTCTTGGTATCGACGTTGTCGCCGACATAATCGACAGGCTACCCCCCTGACATGCCTTGCTTGCATGATCACGCAAGACGTCTCCGCCCTTCCTACTTCTAACCCACATGGTGGGCCCATAACCCACAGTTCCACAGGATCGAAACCTGACTCTCCTATACCCCCTGTTGTCGAAGTTATTCCTCGCGCTTGGCTTCGTATTTAATTCACGGGCCACCTTCCTAATGCTCTATTCTGGTAACAGACGCAATACTTACTCTCGCTGCTCTAAAACCCTTTCTCACTCTGGTTCAGACTTCGAGCAACTATCTATCCACTTGGAACCTCTTATTGTACCTTCGTACCTTACTCTTGATGTATTCGATATGTTCAACTCGAGAGATAATCTTATGCTCATTCATGGGTTAACCCCCAGATTGTTTCCCTCATAAGCATTCTGTCGTAGCCGAGCTGCCCCTTACCTATTCGTAAGTACGTTGGAGTTCCCGAGAAAAGAACGACATCACCATGATGACCTGAAGCAGAGAAGTGGAGACAACAATGTAATGGATCGACCTCCTCGAGAAGAGTAGCCAAGACCAACAAGACCAGTTAGAATTTCGCAACCTAATCCCTTCCCCGCACTTCCCCTCTTAAATCTCGGGACGAGATTTCTTGTAGTGGAGGAGAATTGTGACGCCCGGATAAATAAGCTACAATGACCCTCCACTAATGATGCCATGTCACCTAGATTACTGTGGATAACTCGCGTTAGTTCGGAACCTAGTTCGAATTTCAAATTCAAAATCGAGCAAACAATAAAAATTTTCAAATATTAAAATTTAAATGTTCGGAGTGAACCAAATAATACATAGGTAATTATGGTGATGAAACCACATTTTTATAAAATGTTTAAATGCTCAAAGGAAAATAAAACAGCAGCAAAAGAAAGTAATTAAATGCCTTTTGTATTTTGTAAAATATTAAACTATTTTATTTAGCTGTCCAAATTAATGTGGCAGTGGTATATTTAGCATACCATATTTAGGTGTTGTTCTCACATTCTTCAAAATTGAAGTAAATTAATAATTTAATAAAACCGAAAGGAATAAATAAAAGAAAAGGAAAACAGAAAACAAGAAAA
>NW_025234053.1:6030-7435 GCF_018294505.1 Triticum aestivum | reverse complement strand
CGAGTCGTCACCACCAAAAACAACAAGCGCACCCCCCGGGTCATGGGCGTGAAATCCCGCATGTATTTAGTCCACCAGAAATATGGAGGGTGGAACACCAAGGAACAAGATTTATGAAATCAGTTCGGCTCTCGCCGCATGGGTACCAGGGGATCTGCGTGCAATACGTAGAAGGATAAGTTCCTTTCCATGAACGTATCAAGTTCGATGGAGACAAACTACAAGGGAAGAACCATCTTTGATGTAAAGGGAACCAAAATTAGACTTTGTGAGAAACCAGTGTCCAACATTCATGGAACCATTGTTAAATGCACTAAAAAAACGCATGACGCGATAATGGGTTCCACAATGCACACAGTGTCCTACTTCTATGTATCCTAAATCACGATCAAATCACACTCATTGCTTAGCGTCATATCTAACATCAATTGGAAGCGGGAGAGCTAGTGACCCCTCCTCAGTTTTAACTTTTGCCACAAGAACCACCAAAACTACGAGGGAAAGAACCGTCTTCGACAGGAAGGGAAACGAAAATAGACTTTTGTGAGGATCGGGTGTCCCACATTCATGGGCCCATTGTTGAACCCACTCAAAAAACACACGTCGCGATAATGGGTTCGCGGGTCGCTATGAAGAACCGTCAAAACTATGAGGGAAGAACCGTCTTTGATAAGAAGGGAACCGAATATAGACTATGTGAAGAACCGGTGTCCCACATTCATGCAACCATTATTCAACTCACTAAGAAATGCACGATGCGATAATGGGTTCGCAGGTCGCATGAAGAACCACCAAAACTAGGAGGGAAGAACCGTCTTTGATGGGAAGGGAACGAAAATATACTTTGTGAGGATCTGGTGTCCCACATTCATGGAACCTTTGTTCAATCCACTACAAAACGCACATTGCGATAATGGGTTCGCGCGTTGCCATGAAGGACCGCGAAAACTACGAGGGAAGAACCATCTTCGATGGGAAGGCAACCAAAAATATACTTTCTGAAGAACTGATGTCCCACATTCATGGAACCGTTGTTCAACTTACTCAAATGCACGATGGGATAATGGATCCTTAGGTCACCGTGAAGAACCACCAAAACTACAAGGGAAGAACCGTCTTTGATCGGAAGGGAATCCATGATAGACTTTGTGAGGAACCAGTGTTCCACATTCATGGAACCATTGATCAACCCACTAAAAAATGCACGACGGGATAACGAGTTCCCGATCGCGATGAAGAACTGCCTGAACTACGAGGGGAGAACCGTCTTTGATGGGAAGGGAACCGAAAGTAGACTTCTGTGAGGATCCGGTGTCCCACATTCATGGACCCATTGTTTAATCCACTTAAGAACACATGTCATGATAATGGGTTCATGGGTCGCTATGAAGAACCGCGAAAACTT
>NW_025234053.1:4016-4604 GCF_018294505.1 Triticum aestivum | reverse complement strand
AAGAACCATCTTTGATGTGAAGGGAACCAAAAATAGACTTCTGTGGGGATCTGGTGTCTCACATGATTGGACCCATTGTTGAACCCACTCAAAAACACACGTTGCGATAATGGGTCCACAGGTCGCTATGAATAACCACGAAAACTATGATGAAGAACCATCTTTGATTCGAAGGGAACCAAAAATAAACTATGTAAAGAACTAGTGTCCCACATTCATGGAACCATTGTCCAACTCACTCAAGAACGCACGATGCAATAATGGTTCGTGGGTTGCCATGAATAACCACCAAAACTAGGAGGGAAGAACCGCCTGTGATGGGAAGGGAACGAAAATAGACTTTGTGAGGATTTGGCGTCCCACATTCATGGAACCATTGTTCAACCCGCTAAAAGCGCATGTCACGATAATGGGTTCGCGTGTCGCCATGAAGAACCGCAAAAACTACGAGGTAAGAACCGTCTTTGATTGGAAGGGAAATGAAAATATACTTTGTGAAGAATTGATGTCACATTCACAGAACAGTTGTTCAACTCACTCAAAAATGCACGAGGCGATAATGGGGCGGATATGGGGCGGCTCGGGCAC
>NW_025234053.1:0-2369 GCF_018294505.1 Triticum aestivum | reverse complement strand
CTCCGATTGTCGGAGAGGTATCTCTGGGCCCTCTCGGTAATACACATCACATAAGCCTTGCAAGCATTACAACTAATATGTTAGTTGTGAGATGATGTATTACGGAACGAGTAAAGAGACTTGCCGGTAACGAGATTGAACTAGGTATTGGATACCGACGATCGAATCTCGGGCAAGTAACATACCGATGACAAAGGGAACAACGTATGTTGTTATGCGGTCTGACCGATAAAGATCTTCGTAGAATATGTAGGAGCCAATATGGGCATCCAGGTCCCGCTATTGGTTATTGACCAGAGACGTGTCTCGGTCATGTCTACATTGTTCTCGAACCCATAGGGTCCGCACGCTTAAGGTTACGATGACAGTTATATTATGAGTTTATGCATTTTGATGTACCGAAGGTTGTTCGGAGTCCCGGATGTGATCACGGACATGACGAGGAGTCTCGAAATGGTCGAGACATAAAGATTGATATATTGGAAGTCTATGTTTGGACATCAGAAGTGTTCCGGGTGAAATCGGGATTTTACCGGGTTACCGGGAGGTTACCGGAACCCCCCGGGAGCCATATGGGCCATCATGGGCCTTAGTGGAAAGGAGAAAGGGGCAGCCCAAGGGGGCTGCGCGCCTCCCCCCTTCCCCTACTCCTATTAGGACTAGGAGAGGTGGCCGGCCACCCCTCTCCCTCTTTCCCCCTTGGGAATCCTAGTTGGAATAGGATTGGGGGGGAGTCCTACTCCCGGTAGGAGTAGGACTCCTCATGCGCCTCTCCCTCTTGGTCGGCGCACCCTCCCCCCTTGGCTCCTTTATATACGGAGGCAGGGGCACCTCTAAACACACAAGTTGACACAAGTTGATCCACGTGATCGATTCCTTAGCCGTGTGCGGTGCCCCCTGCCACCATATTCCTCGATAATACTGTAGCGGAGTTTAGGCGAAGCCCTGCTGCTGTAGTTCATCAAAATCGTCACCACGCCGTCGTGCTGACGAAACTCTTCCCCGACACTTTGCTGGATCGGAGTCCGGGGATCGTCATCGAGCTGAACGTGTGCTCGAACTCGGAGGTGCCGTAGTTTCGGTGCTTGATCGGTTGGATCGTGAAGACGTACGACTACTTCCTCTACGTCGTGTCATCGCTTCCGCAGTCGGTCTGCGTTGGGTACGTAGACAACACTCTCCTCTCGTTGCTATGCATCACATGATCCTGTGTGCCCATAGGAAAATTTTTGAAATTACTACGTAACCCAACAGTGGCATCCGAGCCTAGGTTACTTATGTTGATGTTATATGCACGAGTAGAACACAAGTGAGTTGTGGACGATACAAGTCATACTGCCTACCAGCATGTCATATTTTGGTTCGGCGGTATTGTTGGACGAGACGACCCGGACCAACCTTACGCGTACGCTTACGCGAGACCGGTTCCCTCGACGTGCTTTGCACAGAGATGGCTTGCGGGCGACTGTCTCTCCAACTTTAGTTGAACCAAGTATGGCTACGCCCGGTCCTTGCGAAGGTTAAAACGGAGTCTATTTGACAAACTATCGTTGTGGTTTTGATGCGTAGGTGAGATTGGTTCTTACTTAAGCCCGTAGCAGCCACGTAAAACATGCAACAACAAAGTAGAGGACGTCTAACTTGTTTTTGCAGGGCATGTTGTGATGTGATATGGTCAAGGCATGATGCTGAATTTTATTGTATGAGATGATCATGTTTTGTAACCGAGTTATCGGCAATTGGCTGGAGCCATATGGTTGTCGCTTTATTGTATGCAATGCAATCGCGATGTAATGCTTTACTTTATTACTAAACGGTAGTGATAGTCGTGGAAGCATAAGATTGGCGAGACGACAATGATGCTACGATGGAGATCAAGGTGTCACGCCGGTGACGATGGTGATCATGACGGTGCTTTGGAGATGGAGATCACAGGCACAAGATGATGATGGCCATATCATATCACTTATATTGATTGCATGTGATGTTTATCTTTTATGCATCTTATCTTGCTTTGATTGACGGTAGCATTATAAGATGATCTCTCACTAAATTATCAAGAAGTGTTCTCCCTGAGTATGCACCGTTGCCAAAGTTCATCGTGCCCAGACACCACGTGATGATCGGGTGTGATAAGCTCTACGTCCATCTACAACGGGTGCAAGCCAGTTTTTGCACACGCAGAATACTCAGGTTAAACTTGACGAGCCTAGCATATGCAGATATGGCCTCGGAACACGGAGACCGAAAGGTCGAGCGTGAATCATATAGTAGATATGATCAACATAACGATGTTCACCATTGAAAACTACTCCATCTCACGTGATGATCGGTTATGGTTTAGTTGATTTGGATCACGTAATCACTTA
>NW_025234052.1:0-7437 GCF_018294505.1 Triticum aestivum | reverse complement strand
GCCCAGAGATACCTCTCCGTTTACACGGAGTGACAAATCCCAGTCTCGATTCGTGCCAACCCAACAGACACTTTCGAAGATACCTGTAGTGTACCTTTATAGCCACCCGGTTACGTTGTGACGTTTGGCACACCCAAAGCACTCCTACGGTATCCGGGAGTTGCACAATCTCATGGTCTAAGGAAATGATACTTGACATTAGAAAAGCTTTAGCATACGAACTACATGATCTTGTGCTAGGCTTAGGATTGGGTCTTGTCCATCACATCATTCTCCTAATGATGTGATCCCGTTATCAACGACATCCAATGTCCATGGTCAGGAAACCGTAACCATATATTGATCAACGAGCTAGTCAACTAGAGGCTTACTAGGGACATGGTGTTGTCTATGTATCCACACATGTATCTGAGTTTCCTATCAATACAATTCTAGCATGGATAATAAACGATTATCATGAACAAGGAAATATAATAATAACCAATTTATTATTGCCTCTAGGGCATATTTCCAACAGTCTCCCACTTGCACTAGAGTCAATAATCCAGTTCACATCGATATGTGATTAACACTCAAGGTCACATACCCATGTGACTAACACCCAAAGAGTTCTGGATTTGATCATGTTATGCTTGTGAGAGAGGTTTCAGTCAACGGGTCTGCAACATTCAGATCCGTATGTACTTCACAAATTTCTATGTCATCTTGTAGATGCAACTACTACGCTACATTTGGAGCCATTTCAAATAATTGTTCTACTTGGAGCTATTCTAAATTGTTGCTCCATTATACGTATCCGGTATCTCTACTCAGAGCTATCCGGATAGATGTTAAGCTTGCATCGACGTAACTCTTTACGTCGAACTCTTTATCACCTTCATAACCGAGAAACATATCCTTATTCCTCTAAGGATAATTTAGACCACTATCTGGTGATCTACTCCTAGATTACCTTTGTACACTCTTGCCAGACATGTGGCAAGGCACACATCAGGTGCGGTACTCAGCATGGCATACCATATAGAGCCTATGACAAAAGCATAGGGGACGACCTTCGTCCTTCCTCTTTCTTCTGACGTGGTCAAGCTTTGAGTCTTACTCAACTTCACACCTTACAACTCAGGTAAGAACCCCTTCTTTGACTGATCTATTTTGAACTCCTTCAAAACATGTCAAGGTGTGCGTTCTTTGAAAGTATTATCAGGCGTCTTGATCTATTTCTATAGATCCTGATGCCCAATATGTAAGCAGCTTTATCCAGGTCTTCCTTTGAAAATCACTCTTCAAACAACCGTTTATGCTTTCCAGAAATTCTACATCATTTCGGATCAACAATATGTCATCCACATATACTTATCAGAAAATGTTGTAGTGCTCCCACTCACTTTCTTGTAAATACAAGTTTCTCATAAACTTTGCATACACCCAAAATCTTTGATCATCTCATCAAAGCATACATTCCAACTCCGAGATGCTTACTCCAGTCCTTAGAAGGATTGCTGGAGCTTTGCATACTTGTTAGCATCTTTCAGGATTGACAAAACCTTCTATTGTATCACATACAACTTTTCTTACGAAAACTTGGTAAGAAAACTTGTTTTGACATCCATCTGTTAGATTTCATAATCGAAAAATACAGCTAATGCTAACATGATTCCGACGGACTTAAGCATCGCTACGGGTGAGAAATTCTCACCGTAGTCAACTCCTTGAACTTGTCGGAAAAAACATCTTAACGACAAGTCGAGCTTTCTTAATGGTGATACTTACCATCATTGTCCGTCTTCCTTTTAAAATTCCATATGTACCTAACAGGCTTACGACCATCAAGTAGTTCTTCCAAAGTCTACACTTTGTTTTCATATATGGATCCTCTCTTGGATTATATGGCCTCGAGCCATTTTGGAATCCAGGCCCACCATCGCTTCTCCATAGCTCGTAGGTTCATCGTTGTCTAGCAACATGACTTCCAAGACAGGATTACGTACCACTCTGAAGTAGTACGCATCCTTGTCATCCCACGAGGTTTGGTAGTGACTTGATCTGAAGTTTCATGATCACTATCATAAGCTTCCACTTCAATTGGTGTAGGTACCACAGGAACAACTCCCTATGCCCTGCCACACACTAGTTTAAGAGACGGTTCAATAACCTCACCAAGTCTCCACCATCCTCCCACTCAATTCTTTCGAGAGAAACTTTTCCTCGAGAAAGGACCCGATTCTAGAAACAATCCCTTATTGCTTTCGGATCTGAGACAGGAGGTATACCCAACTATTTTGGGTGTCCTATGAAGATGCATTTATCGGCTTTGGTTTCGAGCTTATCAGCCTGAAACTTTTTCACATAAGCGTCGCAGCCCCAAACTTTTAAGAAATGACAGCTAAGGTTTCTCTAAACCATAGTTCATACGGTGTCATCTCATCGGAATTACGTGGTGCCCTATTTAAAGTGAATGTGGTTGTCTCTAATGCCTAACCCATAAACTATCGTGGTAATTCGATAAGAGGCATCATGGTATGCATCATATCCAATAGGGTGCAATTATGATGTTCGGACACACCATCATACTATGGTGTTTCAGGCTGTATTAGTTGTGAAACAATTTCCACAATGTCTTAATTATGTGCCAAACTCGTAATTCAGATATTCATCTCTATGATCATATCATAGATATTTTATCCTCTTGTCACGACGATCTTTCAACTTCACCCTGAAATTACTTGAACCTTTCAATAATTCAGACTCGTGATTCATCAAGTAAATATACTCAACATCTACTCAAATCATCTGTGAAGTAAGAACATAACGATATCCACTACACGCCTCAGCACTCATTGGACTGCACACATCAAAATGTATTACTTCCAACAAGTTGCTTTCTAGTTCCATTTTACTGAAAACGAGGCTTTCAGTCATCTTGCCCATGTGGTACGACTTGCATGTCTCAAGTGATTCAAAATCAAGTGAGTCCAAACGGTCCATTTGCATGGAGTTTCTTCATGCATATACACCAATAGACATGGTTCGCATGTCTCAAACTTTTCAAAACGAGTGAGCCCAAAGATCCATCAACATGGAGTTTCTTCATGCGTTTTATACCGATATGACTTACGTGGCAGTGCCACAAGTAGGTGGTACTATCATTACTATCTTATATCTTTTGGCATGAACATGTGTATCACTACGATCGAGATTCAGTAAACCATTCATTTTAGGTGCAAGACCATTGAAGGTATTATTCAAATAAACAGAGTAACCATTATTCTCCTTAAATGAATAACCGTATTGCGATAGACATAATCCAGTCATGTCTATGCTCAACGCAAACACCAATCTCGATGGTAGAGGGAGCGTGCGATGCTTGATCACATCAAGCTTGGGAAAAACTTCCAACACATATCGCCAGCTCACCTTTAGCTAGTCTCCGTTTACTCCATAGCCTTTTATTTCGAGTTTACTAACACTTAGCCACCGAACCGGTATCTAATACCATGGTGCTACTAGGAGTACTAGTAAAGTACACATTAACATAATGCATATCCAATATACTTATATCGACCTCGCCAGCCTTCTCATCTACCAAGTATCTAGGGTAATTCTGCTCCAGTGGCTGTTCCCTTTATTACAGAAGCACTTAGTCTCGGGTTTGGGTTCAACATTGGGTTTCTTCACTAGAGCAGCAGCTGAATTGCCGTTTCATGAAGTATCCCTTCTTGCCCTTGCCCTTCTTGAAACTAGTGGTTTCACTAACCATCAACAATTGATGGTCCTTCTTGATTTCTACTTTTGTGGTGTCAAACATCGCAATATCTCAAGGATCATCATATATGTCCCTGATATATTATAGTTCATCATGAAGCTCTAGCAGCTTGGTGGTAATGAGTTCGGAAAAACATCACTATCTCATTTGGAAGATTAACTCTCACTCGATTCAAATGATTGTTGTACTCAGACAATCTGAGCACAAGCTCAACAATTGAGCTTTTCTCCCTTAGTTTGCAGGCTAAGAAAATCGTCGGAGGTCTTATACCTCTTGACGTGGGCACGAGCCTGAAATCCCAATTTCAGCCCTCGAAACATCTCATATGTTTTGCGACGTTTCAAAACGTTTTCGGTGCCTCAACTCTAAACCGTTTAACTGAACTATCACGTAGTTATCAAAATGTGTATGTCAGATGTTCGCAACATCCACAGACGACGTTCGAGGTTCAGCACACTGAGCGGTGCATTAAGGACATAAGCCTTCTATGAAGCAATGAGAACAATCCTCAGTTTACAGACCTAGTCCGCATAATTGCTACTATCATCTTTCAACTAAATTTTCTCTAGGAACATATCTAAACAGTAGAACTGAAGCGCGAGCTATGACATAATTTGCGAAGACCTTTTGACTATGTTCAGGATAATTAAGTTCATCTTATGAACTCCCACTCAGACAGACATCCCTCTAGTCATCTAAGTGATTACATGATCCGAGTCAACTAGGTCGTGTCCGATCATCACGTGAGACGGACTAGTCATCATCGGTGAACATCTTCATATTGATCGTATATTCTATACGACTCATGTCCGACCTTTCGGTCTTCTGTGTTCCGAGGCCATGTTTGTACATGCTAGGCTCGTCAAGTCAACCTAAGTGTTCCGCATGTGTCCCGAGGCCATGTATGTACATGCTAGGCTCGTCAAGTCGACCTAAGTGTATTGCGTGTGTAAATCTGGCTTACACCCGTTGTATTCGAATGTTAGAATCTATCACACCCGATCATCACGTGGTGCATCGAAACAACGAACCTTCGCAACGGTGCACAGTTAGGGGGAACACTTTCTTGAAATTTTAATGAGGGATCATCTTATTTACTACCGTCGTTCTAAGAAAATAAGATGCGAAAACATGATAAACATTACATGCAATCAAAAAGTGACATGATATGGCCAATATCATTTTGCTCCTTTTGATCTCCATCTTCGGGGCTCCATGATCATCGTTGTCACCGGCATGACACCATGATCTCCATCATCATGATCTCCATCATCGTGTCTTCATGAAGTTGTCTCACCAACTATTAGTTCTACTACTACAGCTAACGGTTAGCAATAAAGTAAAGTAATTACATGACGTTTATATTGACAAGCAGGTCATAAATAAATTAAGACAACTCCTATGGCTCCTGCCGGTTGTCATACTCATCGACATGAAAGTCGTGATTCCTATTACAAGAACATGATCATCTCATACATCATATATATCATTCATCACATCCTTTGGCCATATCACATCACAAAACACTTGCTGCAAAAACAAGTTAGACGTCCTCTAATTGTTGTTGAAAGTTTTTTTACGTGGCTGCTATAGGTTTCTAGCAAGAACGTTTCTTACCTACGCCAAAACCACAACGTGAATTGCCAATTTCTATTTACCCTTCATAAGGACCCTGTTCATCGAATCCGATCCGACTAAAGTGGGAGAGACAGACACCGGACAGCCACCTTATGCAACTAGTGCATCTCAGTCGGTGGAACCGGTCTCACGTAAGCGTACGTGTAAGGTTGGTCCGGGCCGCTTCATCCCACGATGCCGCCGAATCAAGATAAGACTAGTAACGGCAAGATAATTGACAATATCGACGCCCACAACTACTTTGTCTTCTACTCGTGCATAGTAACTACGCATAGACCTATCTCATGATGCCACTGTTAGAGAACGTAGCAGAAATTCAAAATTTTCTACGCATCACCAAGATCAAACTATGGAGTAATCTAGCAATGAGGGGAAGGAGAGTGCATCTACATACCCTTGTAGATCGCTAAGCGGAAGCGTTCAAGTGAACGGGGTTGATGGAGTCGTACTCGTCGTGATCCAAATCACCGATGATCCTAGTGCCGAACGGACGGCACCTCCGTGTTCAACACACGTACAGCCCGGTGACGTCTCCTATGCCTTGATCCAGCAAGGGGAGAAGGAGAGGTTGGGGAAGACTCCATCCAGCAGCAGCACGACGGCGTGGTGGTGGTGGAGGAGCGCGGGACTCCAGCAGGGCTTTGCCAAGCACTACGAGAGACGAGGAGGGAGAGGGGTAGGGCTGCGCCAACAGGGAGAGCAAATCACATGTGTTGGGCAGCCCCAAAACCTCAAGTATATATTGTTGGGTTTCGTAGTAATTTCAAAAAATTTCCTACGCACACGCAAGATCATGTGATGCATAGCAACGAGGGGAGAGTATTGTCTACGTACCCAACGCAGACCGACTGCGGAAGCGATGACACGACGTAGAGGAAGTAGTCGTACGTCTTCTCGATCCAACCGATCAAGCACCGAAACTACGGCACCTCCGAGTTCGAGCACACGTTCAGCTCGATGACGATCCCCGGACTCCGATCCAGCAAAGTGTCGGGGAAGAGTTTCGTCGGCACGACGGCGTGGTGACGATCTTCATGAACTACAGCAGCAGGGCTTCGCCTAAACTCTGCTACGGTATTATCGAGGAATATGGTGGCAGGGGGCACCGCACACGGCTAAGGAGTAGATCACGTGGATCAACTTGTGTCAACTTGTGTGTTTAGAGGTGCCCCTGCCTCCGTATATAAAGGAGGAGAGGAGGGGAGGCTGGCCGGCCAAGGGGGGGAGGCGCAGGAGAGTCCTACTCCCTCTGGGAGTAGGATTCCCCCTCCAATCCTAGTCCAACTAGGATTCCTCGGAGGGGAAAAGAGGAGGAGGGGGCCGGCCACCTCTCCTAGTCCTAATAGGACTAGGGGAAGGGGGGGGGGCGCGCAGCCCATCTAGGGCAGCCCCTTCTCTTTTCCACTAAGGCCCACTATGGCCCAAATAGCTCCCGGGGGGTTCCGGTAACCCTCCCGGTATTCTGGTAAAATCCCGATTTCACCCGGAACACTTTCGATATCCAAATATAGGCTTCCAATATATCAATCTTTACGTCTCGACCATTTCGAGACTCCTCGTCATGTTCGTGATCACATCCGGGACTCCGAACAACCTTCGGTACATCAAAATGTATAAACTCATAATATAACTGTCATCGTAACCTTAAGCGTGCGGACCCTACGGGTTCGAGAACAATGTAGACATGACCGAGACACGTCTCTGGTCAATAACCAATAGCGGGACCTGGATGCCCATATTGGCTCCTACATATTCTACGAAGATCTTTATCGGTCAGACCGCATAACAACATACGTTGTTCCCTTTGTCATCGGTATGTTACTTGCCCGAGATTCGATCGTCGGTATCCAATACCTAGTTCAATCTCGTTACCGGCAAGTCTCTTTACTCGTTTCGTAATACATCATCTCACAACTAACATATTAGTTGTAATGCTTGCAAGGCTTATGTGATGTGTATTACCGAGAGGGCCCAGAGATACCTCTCCGACAATCGGAGTGACAAATCCTAATCTCGAAATACGCCAACCCAACATC
>NW_025234051.1:0-7439 GCF_018294505.1 Triticum aestivum | reverse complement strand
GAGCTGTCAAGTGATCTCAGGAGTGTCTTGACGATTTCATGCTTGGTAATCTCAGTGGCGCCGAGTGCATGAAGCTCATTTGTGATATCAGTGAGTCGATCAAATGTGAGCTGAACATTCTCATTGTCGTTTCTCTTGAAGCGGTTGAAGAGGTTGCGAAGAACACTGATCCTTGAGTCTCTCTGGGTTGAGACGCCTTCGTTGACCTTGGAGAGCCAGTCCCAGACTAGCTTCGAAGTTTCCAGAGCGCTCACACGGCCATACTGTCCTTTGGTCAGATAACCACAGATGATGTTCTTGGTAGTAGAATCCAGTTGAACGAACTTCTTGACATCAGGAGGGGTGACACCTTCACCGGTCTTGGGAACGCCGTTCTTGACGACATACCAGAGGTCGACATCATTGGCTTCAAGATGCATGCGCATCTTATTCTTCCAGTAGGGGTAATCAGTGCCATCGAAGACATGGCACGCAGTGGAGACCTTGATTATCCATGCAGTCAACATAGCTAAAACTCCAGGTGGTTAAACCGAACCACATAGAACAAGGGAGCACCTTGCTCTGATACCAATTGAAAGTGCTAGTTATCGACTAGAGGGGGGTGAATAGGCGATTTTTATGAGAGTCTTCAAAACATGGGAGTTTCGATGACAAACAGTACAAATGAGCCTATTGACATGCAGCGGAAGGTAGACTACACTAGCCAAGCCATAGTCAAGTAAGCAAAGAAGTGAAAGCACGAAGACTATTAGCAGCTAGGTAGAATAGATCAGGATGGAAGATAGTGTGAAGCCAAACAATAATAGTTGTCACACAGTGAAGTCAAACAGATCAGACAAGCACGCAAATGACTTCACGAAGACAAACTGTAAATAAGTGAGGGAGGAGATAGAACCAGTTACTTGGTGAGGACAAGGATTTGTTGGACCAGTTCCAGTTGTTGTGACAACTGTGCGTCTGGTTAGGGAGGCTGAGATTCAACTCAGAAGACCGCGTCTTCACCTTATTCCCCTTGAGCTAAGGACACTTAGTCCTCGCCAAATCACTCTGGTAAGTCTTCAAGGTAGACTCCCAAACCTTCACAGACTTCGTTCACCGGCAATCCACAATGACTCTTGGATGCTCAGAACGCGATGCCTAACCGGCTGGAGGATTCACAGTCCTCAAGTGTAATAAGTCTTCAGATCACGCGGACAGAAAGACTTCAGTGATGCCTAACACTCTTTGGCTCTGGGTGTTTTGGGCTTTGTCCTCACAAGGATCTCTCTCTCAAATGCTTCGGAGGTGGGTTGCTCTCAAACGACAAAAGCCGTGCACTAACTCTGAGCAGCCACCAATTTATGGTGTAGGGGGTGGGCTATTTATAGCCAGGAGGCAACCCGACCTGATTTGTCCGAAATGACCCTGGGTCACTAAGGAACTGACATGTGTCTAACAGTCAGATTTCAAACACACGCGGTAGCTTGACTTGGGCTACAAGTAAAGCTGCCTTATCCAGCTCTGGATAAGATTTGCTCTCATTGTCTTCGCTCGAAGACATAGGATTTGGTTGAGCATCACTTCAGTCACTCTGACTTTGTTCACTTGGACCCCACTTAACAGTGCGGTGGTTCCTATGACTCAACAAAGAAGAAAAAGGAAACTATAAAACGGCTATGTCTTCGCACTCCATAGTCTTCACGTGAATGTCTTCTCAAGTCATAATCTTCGTTGTGAATGTCTTCACATATTCACACATTTTTAGGGGTCATCTCCGGTAGGTAAACCGAATCAAAGAGGGACTACTACCTGTGTTATCCTGCAATTCTCACAAACACATTAGTCCCTCAACCAAGTTTGTCGTCAATACTCCAAAACCAACTAGGGATGGCACTAGATGCACTTACACTAGCCACAGGTGGTGACCATGGTTTAAAGAAACCAAACATTTAACCAAAACTTTGAGCTTCTTTATTAGTGTCCCTCCCTTCAAAGATGATATCGCATGCATCAAACAACCACCGGTAAGCTATGAATTCTCGAACAATGGTTCCATTCTTGCCACAGGACCCATTATTTAGGTCATTCACCACAGTCTTACTATCGCATGAGATGATGATTCTGCGGAGGTGTAAGTCTTGAGCTAAAGCTTGTGCTTCTCGGCAGGCTAGCATTTCAAGGCACGCTGGGTTCGTTACACCTGGGAAGACCATAGCCGATGCTCCCAAGTATAGCCACTTGTCGTCATGACATATGGCAGCGGACACCCCACTTGGTCCATTGCGGGACAGACCCCCATCAACATTGATTCTGAACGTGCATGCATTGGGCGGTTTCCAGCCCTGAGTTTTTTATTGGTGCAACAGAGTCTTGCTGGCAGTAGTTCTCGTAGCCTTTATGCTCTCTAGATCAGCTATGAACCGTTGCACAAACAGATACGTGGCAAGGGGACTCTGGAAAATAGCTTCATGAATAGCTTTCCTTCTTGCCGACCAAATGGCCCACGGGGTAACGGTCAGACTTACCAGCTTATCTTGGGGAAGCGCGTCAATCATCGTGAAAAGCCATTGCTTTGCATTTGGTTATGTCATAGCAATTAAGTACTCAACCAGATCCCCGTCGACCAGTGCCCACACACATCTGGGTGTAGTACATTCTAACAGGGAGTGGCGCCAAGAATCCCTTGCAGCGCAAAGTTGACACTGATTGGAAGTTGTCATCTTCTTGTGATATTGGATGTCCTTCGTTGGGATAGAGTGCTTAGCCAGCCTCCACAAAAAGTTTGAATCTTACCAGGGACTGTCACTTTCCACAAACTCTTCTATCCTCTCTCTCCTCCGCGCCCATGTGAGAGGGACTTGCACGCCCCTCGAGCCAGGTCGCGCGTCGGCGTTTGGTGTGAGCGAGCATACGATAGGCTGATCTTATGGAGAACATACCGTTCTTTTCAAAGTTCCAGCCCAGAAATCCTCGCTATTTCTAGTACATAGAGGGATGCTCATAATTTTCCTCTGCATCCGCGTTCAAAAATATTTGGTGCAGGAGACCCCAACAATGCTACACCTACGGACGTTTTCTACAGAAGTTAACTTACGGGATGAGTTGTGAAGATGTGATTGGAAATCAAAAGAAGAGGGGACCACCACTGGAAATCAGGAGAGGAGAGAAGTTATGGGAGATGAGTCCGTAGGTGTAGCCTGTAGATGGTGTCCGTAAGTGTAGCATTTTTTAGGAGACGCCGCTTCCACGAATCATTGCTATTATCAATCATCATCAACTGACGTATGTATGTATATGGAGATCATTAGTAAGACGCACAATCGGTCAATCGGTTATAGAGTGACGCACAACCCGTCAAAAGAAAAAAAGACGCACAATCGGTCACATTTTCTCATCTCTCAGTATCCAATTATCAAACCAAATACCCTTAAAAAAATTTATCAAACCAAATGTTAAAAAACCTCAAGGAAGACCGGAAGAAAATAAAATTTGGGCCTGCTTTCATTTAGGCCCAGCCTTTGTAAGGATACGGTTCGTGAACCTACCCGAGAGGACAAAGGTCACGCGTCCTCATCCACGCGAAACCCTAGCGCCGAATCGCGATCCCCTTCCCCACGCCGTCACCACGATCCCACCCCGTGTGACCGCCGATCTGCTGCCGATGACGCAGAAGAAGCGCCCCCGCCGCAGGAGGTCTCCTCGCGAAGGACCCTCCCGCCGTCGCCGCGGTGAAGAAGGCGCATCGTTGTCTGGATCCCTTGTCGAATCGGATAGCAGCAGCACGACATCCAGCGCGCCGCCGTCCGGATCCTTCGACAAGCCGGCCGGGCGGACTTCCAGCGCGCCGCCGTCCGGATCCTTGGACGAGCCGCCGGTCGCCTGGCCGGCCCGCCAGTCCAGGTACCATGAGATCCTCGCCTCGCGTCTCGTCCGATTGCAGTTACAAGCGGGCGTCGCCATCGACAGCCCAAATCTTCCTTCCGATCAAATTGTCCAAGTCCTCGCTCGTTCTAATTTCTATGATGATGAGCTGCGGGCTGCTCTGGTAGAATATCAAGTCCAAAAGTTCTTGAGCGTACCCCACGGACCAGATGTTGAAGATACATACTTTGGAGAGGAGTCGGGCGATGATATCACTGCAGAGGAATTCGTCAAGTACTCCGGACAGCTAAAGACTCGCAGACCTGCTGAAATTGATACTGAGACTGGACTGGATCAAGAGCAGTTGGACAGCCTCCTTGCCAAGTATAAACGTTATCGCTTCAAAGCTTACCTGGTTAGTCCCATATCACCACACCTATCTGTCGATCGCGATCAAGCATATACACCCTCTTATGTACCTTATCCATCTGTCCATCTGTGTAGTTGTTGTTAGGAAAGCCTGTCGACGAGCTAGAAGAAGCTGCATTGGAATCCAAGTACCCTATGGAGCTTGCCTTGGAGAATGACTTCTTCTATCCTTGCCATCATGATAGCGCCTTTGGCTGGTATTTTGACTCCGACCTCTGTTTACTTGCAAACTTGAGCGACTACCAGCGGCTAGTCCTTCCTAACCGTGTAAGTATATCTGTGTATTCACAACTTTGAATTGAGTGATGCATATACACTTAATCTGTGCTCATGCGGCCAGTAACCAATTTCTTCTTCTCTTCTTACCTTTGAATGGGTGACCACAAATATTTCTCTAACAGCTTGGTTAGTTAATGAATCATGACTGCAATTTCTCATTGTTTTTATAGCTTGGCTTTGTGTGAGTAACCTCTTTGTTCCAGGGGCCTGCCTGAGGTTCTTGCCGAAATGCAAAAATAGAACTATGAACGTCACATCCTCTGGAGATTAAACACAGCTTAAAATATGTGTGTTTGCAATAAATTATGGAAAATCTCATAAACTGTGCATGGTAGAAGAAAAAGACAAGAATTATAACTTCTTACCTGAGAGTTTATTATACTGATGCATTTTTTGCACGGAGCAAGTCCTAAAAAAATCACATGCAGACAACTCCCATATACGAGTACCATACTTTTTCTGTATGTGTAACCAGATTTTTGCCTGATATCCCTAGGCCCCATATATTTTACATGTTACAATACTGTTTTTTTTTGGAATTTTTTTAAGTGCAAAAGTACTGTAACCAATGCCCAGCTTGTTATTCTCAGGACAGCTGTGATATGCTGCTTCCCTTCCTTTCTGGTGCAGGGTGGGAATGAGTATGAATATGACAGATGGAGTCAGTACAAAGCGTTTTATAACACCCCTGATGCTGATAGAGAGTATGTGCTGTACTGGGAAAAGATGGTCAAGGAAATGAAGGTATTCATGGTGCAATGATCAGCCAGTCCAAGTTTAAAACTTTGTTCAGTAAAAAAGAAATTGGACTAACAACCTTCTGTTCTTAACAGTGGCTTGAAAATCATGTGCTTAAAGATTTTCTGGAGGTAGGCCTATATGACCTCTCAAAACCATGGAATGACAACTAATCTTGCATACGCATTGTAGCATCACAATAACTTCTCTGTTCTACTATTTAGTGGGAGCCAATGCGCCGTAAAGGTTTGTACCAATCAATTAAGATTGCCAATGGGTTCAGCAACATTCATTTGGGTCTAGCATGTCATGGTTTCGAGGTACAATTCCTTTGTCGCTTGCTCATTTAGATGGTCAGCTCTAGTTATGATTATATCTAACAATCGCAATCTTTCGATTAAATTTAGGAGTATGTATTGAGGACTCGCCTTTATCGTCTGTTTGTGGAAGGTCTTGACCGTGCCTTTCTTGAGATTTGGAAGCGGGTCAATGAGGGTCAGGTCAGCATTGTACATCAGAACTAACAACAGTTTATGATTATTGATCAGGTTTGTCAATGCTTTCTAACCCTGTATATGCTCGGTGTTGGTGTTTTCTTCTTTGTTGGACAACTTCTAGACGTCTTTCAGAGATGCTCTGCAGGAAGTTTACAATGAGAATCCGGTTCCATTGCGCCAACATACTTTGAAGGCTGAGCTGGAGTGCCCCGGCGGTTTTTTGCAACTGGAGCGACAAGTAGGTTTCTTTTTTGTTCATAGGAGTTCTGTACGTGTTTTCATTTGTTAATTCGTGTCTCTTCTGATGCAAATACTTTAATCATCTTTCCTTGCAGTTCCGCCGGTGCACAGAAGGCATTAGTAAGGAAGTAAGTATATGTATAGTATGGTGTGGTCTAGCATCCATTGGAATGTGTTACTATATAGTACAATCATCGTCTGATGTCTCTCCTTGGTGTATGTATATATATAGCTTCCAGATCGAAGAGTCCAAGAGTTGATTGCACAGGAAATTAATTACAAGGTAGGTTGTATAGATATTGGAAGGCAAAAAATATTGCTTCCCCTTCAGGTTTTGTATGTGATAATGGCTCATTCTTTTCCAATTTCAGCGTGCGTTGCCAAAGACGTATGCACAGTACGCCAGGAAGAAGCTCCAAGTTGCAGAAGTCTTGGGAATCATTCCCAGGGCCGAGATTCCAGCGTAGCTGTGTTTGTTTGTTGCTGGCTTCCGTGGTGATCTTTTGGCATTAATTAGATGCCCATGTACATGTGGGCTTAGATATATGGCGTACCCTTTTTGAGCAAATTGTTCATTGTGCCTCGAGATCTGCCACGATATCATTCGATGTGGTTCGTACTATGGAATTGTGTGATGGGATCTTTTATTGAAGAAAAAACTTTATGCGGCTGATGGTGCTAAAGAAGTAAACATCCCTAGTTATAGTCCAAATAACAACAATATGTGGCAAGATTTGTCTCCCGGCTGATTTCTCATTTGCCACCGCTCCAGTACTTTCCAAGACCAATGACCATCTCCATAGTCACCATTTAGGGCTCAATATCCTGGTAAGAGCATCTACATCCGGACTGCTGACACTGACCGGACATTTCCTAAATCTGCACCTTCACACCCGCATCTCATATCTGGCACAAAATCATGCAACGTAGTACGTAGATAACAAAACAATCAAAATCGACACCCTATATTCATACAAATTCATGCAATGTAGTATGTAGATAACAAAACAATCAAAATTGAAAAGAAAAGACGTATAACCGATAGCAAATGGGCATAATTTACATAAACATCATCAAAAGATCATCAAATGGGCATAATTTACATAAACATCACCAAAAGATCATCAAACGGGCAAAATTCACGCAGTTCAACGATTCCACACGTTGTAACTACATACTCCTCGCCGGCCCTTCTCCCTTCCGGTCGTCGGCGCTGCTGTAGGCATCCGCGGCAAGAGGTGGGTCGCCGTCGGAGTCGGACCCGTCATTGGAGGAGGAATTGGAGATGATGATGTAGCCTTGCAAGTGTCGGACGATGCGGTCTTGCTTGCGCTTGAGCTTGGCCATCCTCGCCGCCTCTAGCTCGGATTGCTCAATGCCAGCCCGGAGCTGTTTGGCGTTGATCCTCCAAAGCCG
>NW_025234050.1:2490-7441 GCF_018294505.1 Triticum aestivum | reverse complement strand
TCGTCCTCCTGGCAGAGGAGGAAGAGGACAAAGGAGGAGGAGGTGGGCTGGGCCGGCTGGGGGAGCTGGGCCGGTGGTGGCGCCAGGTAAGGTTTCTCTTCTCTCTCTGTCTTTTTCTAATTATTTCAGTTTTCTATTTTGCAGGTTTGTTTTGAATTTGGTTTTGAAACCAATTCAATTTATTTTGCTTCTGACAATATTTTTAGGAGCTAAAAGAATTAAAACAATGCTCCACAAAATATTTCAGAATTATTGGACCTATATTTATTTAATAGTAGATATAAATCCAATTCAAATAATTATTGATTTAATTCAAATGCCCAAATTAAATGTTTCTGAGACACCAAAAATATTGGTTTGGATTTTACCTCTTGCCAATATTTCCAGAGGATATCAGGAATATTTTCTTGGACACATTTGAGAAGATTTAATTGTTGGTTATTTTTAGAGGTTTCTGAGGCTTTGAAAATTCCTCAATTCAAATTTCATTTGAATTTAACATGATGCAGCAAGAGGTCTAGCCTAGTGCATTACCAGAAGCTAGGGATGTGACAACTCACCCCCACTAAACAAGAATCTCGTCTCGAGATTCAAGCGTAGGGTAAGGTGAAAGGTAAACGCAACTAGTATAATCTTCACGATCCAGGTTGCACTTCAACTGAACGTTGATTTGTTCACCATCATTTTCTCGAAGTCTTGCTCTGAGAACTCCTGCCAACATAACATGGAGAGAAGAAGGAGACTCTAGAAGGGTCGATCTTCTCGAAGATCGAACAACTCAGGATTAACTCACGGAATGAGACATAGAACCATCTCTCAGGTTGAAACACGAGATACACATCAAGAGGGGTGGAAAGAGACGGATGACGAAGGTTCACTAGGTAGACAACAATTTCACGCTTAAGAAGGTGGTAAACGATTGTCAACGTAGCGAGGAGTTGAGTTGCCATGATACCATAACGATACACCTTAGGGAAGGTGACTCGTAGAGATATCCCCTTAAGTGGCAAAAAGAATTACTTTTGATTTAGAGATCATTGAAACTCTTTAAACCAGCCTAAGACAATTCTCGAGTGATTGTTTGGAGGGGGTCGGTAGAATGGCATACTCAAACTTGGATGATGTGGATTACCTTGTTGAAGACAACGTAATGGATGAATTTGCTTATCACCGGAAATGGAAGAGACCCATGGTAGAATGGCACAATGGCAGTGCAAGCTGGGAACAAAATGCAAATGCTGGGAATGATTCTAGTAACTGGGAAAGAACCCAACACTAGAGAGTTAATTCACTGTTTGAATAGGTCATAGCATTGCCGAGGGAACTGAGAGCAAACCCAGTTAGTGCCGATGATAACACGTAGCGCTTGTGCGTGCTCTCAAGAACTTGAGCAATTCCATATCCATCAAGGTTTTACCAACATCCGTGTCAAGGGTCCGGTAACACAACTTACTACCATGATGGCTAAAGATGGATGATGCAGACGCAAAGGAAGATAACACCTTCTCAGACTTCACCCTAGCGAGGCCAAGGAAACAAAATCTGGATGATCGACCGAGAGACATTTAGCACTCCGCTTCTAATGTTCTTCTTGATGTGCTAGTGTAACCCATTCATAGATATGGTTTGATATCTAGAACATCAAGTAAAGGTCGGACTTCGGGAGCACAAGAATCCATAAGGAACAGTTACGGAGGTAATTCCTACGAAATCCTTATGGGAAGGTGGCCAACTTCTCCAATCAAGATACTACAATATTAGGTCTCCCGGCGGGGTGTGTTGGCCACGACATCCACTTTACCGGTTATCGTGAGACCAATATTATATTTCTTGGGAAATGTTCCAACCATCACATCTGCCTGAGATTCAGATCTGGTTGGTGTCAGAATATTCCAGACTCATCGAGTCTAGGAAGAAAAATGAAAGTTTGCAACACAAATCGACGAGATGACGTTGCGAGATTCTCGGGGAATGAACTACGATAGTAAGCTCCAAAACATGAGCTGGTTCTGCTACAAACATGTGAACACGTTGTCCCAGACAAGCATGGCCATGTAGTAGTCTTATAATTAAACACTACCGAGTTCAGGTGGGGAACCATAATCGAGGATATCGAAGTCTTTACGCAAGTCCATGGATTAGATCCCAAGCATAGACTTCTTTTCCTTGAACAAGTCAATCAGTGGCTTAGTGTGCTAGGGACACATATAGAATGAAGGTTGCAAGTCTCCAGACTACATAATACTTCGCACGTGTGCATGACTGATTTGGGATGATTCCAAAGGAAACAACATTGACTTTCTCGAATCCACGGCGACAACTTGCATCAAATGCACATGGACTGGAGGAAGTCACTTCTTACATCCGAACATTTGCCACATGAACTAGCATGAAGAAATTCTTTCAAAAATTTCCAACACTAACTTAATGTTCAACAAAATCAAGGAGGGAATAAGGATGTTGTCAATGGGCTCAACAACAATTCATCCGGGTTTCCTTTTAAAAGGAATTCCATAGTTAAGTGAACAAGTGATAGCATTGGTCAGACCCGAAAGATATAATGGTGTATGCTCGAGGGATCAACCACGAGTAAGACAACGTTACGAATATCGTTGGTTCTGGTCTGATTGGATGATAGCCCATGCTCCAATCAAAGGTTAGATAAAAATGATAGGTCCAGCAACTGATCACAGGAACCAATCGAGGAAGATATCATCTTTCGTCAACACATACTACACAAGAATACCCCTTTGGAACGAACTAAGTCAGGCAAGCTTTTACCTTCCAACTCTCCAAGTTGTTGTCTAGCTTAACCAACTAGCTCAGGGATATCCAACACAGATTCTTGGAGAAGGGTGGTTCACAAGAAACCAACTTGATCACGAGCTCAACACAGCGGTCAGGTGACAACCTGGTAATACTTCTGAGAAGATATTCAGAAAATCACGAACCACCGGTATGTTACTAAGCTCGAGAACAATCTCGCTTTTCAGGGCAAGACGATATGATCAATAGAGCAAAGATTTGAAATGATCCTAACTCATCGATCGAGGAGTGAACCAGGAGAATGGACTAGGTAGCACAATCAATCTTAGAATGATGATTCAATAACCAACACACTAAGAATGAAATTATTGTCCTTTAACTACCCAGCAACAAGGTTGCTAGGGGTATTGATTTCACACGCCATGATTCATTTGTCGGCATTCCGGTTACAATAACACAGGAACCGAGGAATGAACAATGATGGCAAGAAGTATCACTGTACCAAGAGTACATAGGATGGTGTGCAATTCTTATAACAATCTCGATATAAAATATGTAATACTCCAAGGTAGAACAGAGCAAAAGCTGGGTTAGCAATTTGATCTGCAGAGCACAACTTCTTTGACCCAATCCTGGATATGGAAGAGGTACTGGAGTTTGTTTCTCCAAGTCATTCAGGACAGAATGGCTTGACGGACCACAAGGGTAATAGGCATCGATAAACGAATGCATGCATACTCTTGACTATCAATTGATAGACGAAGGTCAGTAGACAACTAAAGAGGGACAACTCAAAGGAACATATAACTTTCTGAGTTGTGGATACATGGGTTGGTATGCCGAACAAAGTTCAACATAATTCTTTCGGATAACCCATGCAGAAAGGTTGAGCTGGCAGAGCCACAATATATAAATGGAGAACTCCTCAAGAATAATCTTGTTGTGATATTTCAGTTCAACGAGGAACTTCTGCCATAAGTAGTTCATGGTATTTGGAAGAAGAAGATACCACGGACTTCAAGGACTATCGCAAAGGTTACTAATATCCTAAAGGAACTAGCAACACTATCAACACGAGGTAAGTAGGGTGAATCTCGGGTTCAAAACCCAAGGAATAGAATACCTACTAACTAAATGGCATCACGAGATGCTTTTGATAATGACGGCCAGAGTCATCACGCTGGAACATAAATCATGGCTAGGCTACTAGATGATCCCCTGAGACACCTAGGGTCATAATAATAGCTCCAACATATATGTCAAGGCAATAATTTACCTCAACTCACCGATTAGTGTGGTTAATCTGGCCCAAAGGAACATCGGAACGGGAGGAAGGGATTTTGCAAATGCATCAGACTACTTAGAAACCTGGGATGACTCGGACAGCATAACGGCTGTAAATGCTCAGAAAAGATTTGAGACATTCACAAAATGATGGCATAACCACTCAGAAGCACAATATCAAGGTTCCGAGATCAACAATTAACATACAGAAGTAATAGGAACTGAAACGAGGCTTAAGTCCAACAATTCTATAAGTCTACGGATTAATAACACGTGATCCCGATGGAAAGAAGAGAAAGCCTAGTTCTTAATCCCCGTAGAGGAGAAGATGATGACTCAGATCAGAAGGCCATGAGGTATAAGGAGTAAAAAGAGTCTTACGTTCCATCCCACAATCAATTCCCTTATATAACTAAAGAATTTCTAGACTCAACTTCGACCAGTTTGGCTTGGTAATCCTACAGGCAGTCAAGCTCTGATACCAACGCTGTCAGGACCCCGACTCAATGCCACATCGATCTAGCATGTAACACCTCATATCACTTTGCGGCCTCACGCACGGTATTCCCACGGTGTCGCCTTACCTTTGCCCGGGACCGTTTGCGCCTTTTGGCACACGTATATGATAGTGTCGCTAGCATCCATATGATAAGGAGCCCGGGCTGACATGGCTAGTCGTAAACCCAAAGTGGCACAGACTTACAGGGACAGGCATCCATGACCCAGCATCGAACGTGTCGGTCATCAGCGAGTGAATCCAGGCTGTAGCACTGGGCTAGCAGGACTCCGGTGAACCGGGCTGTAGCGGGCTAACAGGACTCCGGTATTCATCGCGTGACATTTCCCCGAAGGGACAGACACAGGAACGAAGAAGGACACATGCCGGCCAGCCTAAGTGTTC
>NW_025234050.1:0-1744 GCF_018294505.1 Triticum aestivum | reverse complement strand
CACACAATATGCTCGATATGTGCAGATACAACATGGCATCACAACATGACTCTATAACTCAAGTATTTTAATCAATAGGCTCCGAGGAGCGAGATATTACAAACATGGGTCTCATGACCCAACAATCAGAGCATACAAGTCAAAGCACAAGCGGAAGCTATCATGTCTGAGTACAGACATCTATAAATGAAAAAGGCTGAGAAGCCTGACTATCTACCAGATCCTGCCGAGGGCACAAGATCGTAGCTGAGGTAACAAGCTAAACGTCGAAGTCCACGGGGAACTACTAGTGAGACCGAAGTCTCTCTGCAAAAACATAAAATAGGCAAACATGAGTACAAATGTACCCAGCAAGACTTACATCAGAACTAACTACATATGCATCATTATCAACAAAGGGGTGGTGGGGTTTAACTGCAGCAAGCCAGCTTTGACTCGGTGGCTATCCTAAACTACGACTGCGAGTAACTCTTTTGAGGTGGCGCACACGAGTCCACATATTCACCATATCAATACACCACTATGGATCCGCTCCCGTCTCCCTACGAGCACGCCATCCGTAGCACTCACGCTCATCTTGCGTATTTTAGAGTATCCACTTTCACTTGTCTATGAACTGATATAAGCAACCCAGAAGTCCTTTTCCGCGGACACGGGTATTCGAATAGATGATGTTAACCCTGCAGGGGTGTACTTCTTCATACATGTTTCCACCACTTAGCGTCTGCACACGACATGTGCTCGGCAGACTTCAAGCGAAAGCCGATGTGGGTGTAGACCACGACCTACCTAAACACTCAAGTCTCTAGTCCAGGTTTATTGCCTATTCGGGTTCCATCCATGAGGAGATCCGGCCGGAGTTTCGCTCAGAGCCCCAAACGATGTGAACAGGGTTCCGTGACACCAAACGGGCGCCCGGTTTACCCGGCCACGTGCCTACCGCATCACAGCCCACCCCTACGGTCAGCGCTGTCCACGGCCTCCAGCATACTACAAACACCAGAAACTACTTGCAACTCCTGGACAGAGGACAAGGGTGAATAAGAAGTCGAGCGGGGTCATATTTCAGGGCCCAATGTATGGTAGTAGTTGAATCATGGATCACAAACACAGAACTCAGTTCCTGAGGACGGCTGCAATGAGACAACCCACCATGTACTCCTACATGGCCTCTCACTGCTACCTTTACCAAATCGTGTTCACACACTTAGCTCACACACAGTAGAACATGTTCACACACCTCTGATTCATCCCCGATGAATCATACCTGACTCAACTCTAAGCAGTAGCAGGCATGACAAACAAGCAAGAATGAGTAGGCACAACAGGGCTCAAACAACTCCTACTCATGCTAGTGGGTTTCATCTATTTACTGTGGCAATGACAGGTCATGCAGAGGATAAAGGGGTTCAACTACCGCAGCATGTAATAGTTGAATCGGTGTTGTCCTAATGCAGTAAAAGAGAGCAGGAGCGAGAGAGTGGGATTGTATCGGAATGAACAAGGGGGTTTTGCTTGCCTGGCACTTCTGAAGATAACATTGAGTCTTCATCAGTGTCAACGATCACATCATCGGTATCACGTCTATCGAGAGGGGACAAATACCGGCAACACAGAAAGGAACACAATCAATGCAATGCACAATATGATGCATGATCATGACATGGCAAAATGAATGTGTTTTGGGCTAATGCAACTAGCAACAGATTAAATGAAGTTGGTTTGAGTATAAAATTCAAATTCA
>NW_025234049.1:0-7441 GCF_018294505.1 Triticum aestivum | reverse complement strand
TAAGTGAAGCACATAGAGCAAAATTATAACGCTCAAAAGATATAAGTGAAGTGCGTAGAGCAAAACTACATAGCTCAAAAGATATAAGTGAGGCACATAGAGTATTCTATCAAATTTTAATTCATAGATGATTCTCTCAAAAGGTGTGTACAGCAAGGATGATTGTGGCAAACTAACAAACAAAGACACAAATAATACAAGACGCTCCAAGCAAAACACATATCATGTTGGTGAATAAAAATATAGCTCCAAGTAAATTACCAATGGAAGTGGACGAAAGAGGGGATGCCTTCCGGGGCATCCCCCAGCTTTGACTTTTTGGTGTCCTTGGATTATATTGGGGGTGCCATGGGCATCCCCAAGCTTAGGCTCTTGCCACTCCTTGTTCCATAATCCATCAAAAGAACTCACCCAAAACTTGAAAACTTCACAACACAAAACTCAATAGGAATCTCGTGAGCTCCGTTAGAGAAAGAAAACATAAAACCACTTCAAGGTACTATAATGAACTCATTCTTTATTTATATTGGTGTTAAACCTACTGTATTCCAACATCTCTATGGATTATAAACTATTTTACTAACCATAGATTCCTCAAAATAAGCAAACAACACACGAAAAACAGAATCTGTCAAAAACAGAACAGTCTGTAGAAATTACAGCAGTTCTCGTGAGCGCTAAAGTTTCTGTTTTTTACAACAAGTTCAACAAGACTTTCCACAAGTCTTCCCAACGGTTCTACTTGGCACAAACACTAATTAAACACATAAAAACACAACCAAAATAGAGGCTAGATAATTTATTTATTAAATAACAGCAAGGATAAATATTGGGTTGACTCCCAACAAGCGCTTTTCTTTAAAGCCTTATAGCTAGGCATTATATTTCAATGATGCTCACATGAAAGACAAGAATTGAAGCACAAAGAGAGCATCATAAAACACGTGACAACCACATTTAAGTCTAACATACTTCCTATGCATAGGCATCTTATAGGCAAACATATTATCAAGGTAAGCAAAAACTAGCATATGCAAGGAAGCGAAAAGAAACAATAGCAATCTCAATATAACGAGAGGTAATTTAGTAACATGGAAATTTCTACCACCATATTTTCCTCTCTCATAATAATTATATTTAGGATCATAAGAAAATTCAACAAAATAGCTATCACATAAAATATTTTCAACATGATCCACATGCATGCAAAGTTGACACTCTTCCAAAATAGTGGGATTAACATTAACTAAAGTCATGACCTTTACAAACCCACTTTTATCAAAAACTTCATAAGATTGAACATTCCCCAAATATGTGGGATCTAAAGTTGACATTCTTCCAAACCCACTTTCAATATTATTGCAAACATTAGAATCAATCTCATATTCATCATGGGGTTTAAATAACTTTTCAAGATCAAAAGAAGAATCGCCCCAATCATGATCATTGCAACAAGTAGAGGACATAGAAAAGCTAGCATCCCCAAGCTTAGGGTTTTGCATATTATTAGCACAACTGACATTAATAGAATTTATAATAGAATCATTGCAATTATGCTTTCTATTCAAAGATTTATCGTGAATCGCTTCATGAGGTAATTCATCACACTTTTCAGATTCACGAATTCCAAGCAAAACTTCATAAAGATAATCTAGTGCACAAAACTCACTAGCAATTGGTTTATCATAATTGGACCTCTTAAAAAGATTAGCAAGTGGATGAGGATCCATAGATCTTTGGTACTCTATTTAGTAATAAATAAACAACTATTCCAACCATACGAGCAAACAAGAAGCAAGCGGGCAAAAAGAGGCAAATAGAGAAAGAGAGGAAGGATAGAGAGAGAGGGCGAATAAAACGGCAAGGGTGAAGTGGGGGAGAGGAAAACGAGAGGCAAATGGCAAATAATGTAATGTGAGAGATAGGGATTGTGATGGGTACTTGGTATATTGACTTTTTGCATAGACTCCCCGGCAACGGCGCCAGAAATCCTTCTTGCTACGTCTTGAGCTTGCGTTGGTTTTCCCTGAAGAGGAAGGGATGATGCAGCAGAGTAGCGTAAGTATTTCCCTCAGTTTTTGAGAACCAAGGTATCAATCCAGTAGGAGGGCACGCGCAAGTCTCTTGTACCTACACAACACAAAGAGCTCAACGCAACCAACGCGATTAGGGGTTGTCAATCCCTTCATGGTCACTTACGGAAGTGAGATCCGATAGATAATATTTTTGGTATTTTTGATATAAAGATGCAAAGTGAAAAGTAAAAGGCAAAGTAAAAACAAAACAAGATTAAAGTGATGGAGATTGATATGATGAGAATAGACCCGGGGGCCATAGATTTCACTAGTGGCTTCTCTCAAGAGCATAAGTTTTCTACATTGGCTGAACAAATTACTGTTGAGCAATTGACAGAATTGAGCATAGTTATGAGAATATCTAGGCATGATCATGTATATAGGCATCACGTCTGTGACAAGTAGATCGAAACGATTCTGCATCTACTACTATTACTCCACTCATCGACCGCTATCTAGCATGCATCTAGAGTATTAAGTTAAAAACAGAGTAACGCTTTAAGCAAGATGACATGATGTAGAGAGATAAATTCATGCAATATGAAATAAACCCCATCTTTTTATCCTCGATGGCAACGATACAATATGTGTCCTGCTGCCCCTTCTGTCACTGGGAAAGAACACCGCAAGATCGAACCCAAAGCTAAGCACTTCTCCCATGGCAAGAACTACCAATCTAGTTGGCCAAACCAAACGGATAATTCAAAGAGACTTGCAAAGATAACCAATCATACATAAAAGAATTCAGAGAAGATTCAAATATTGTTCATAGATAGACTTGATCATAAACCCACAATTCATCGGTCTCAACAAACACACCGCAAAAGAAGAAGATTACATCGAATAAATCTCCACAAGAGAGGGGGAGAACATTGTATTGAGATCCAAAAAGAGAGAAGCCATCTAGCTACTAACAGTGGACCCGAAGGTCTGAGGTAAACTACTCACACTTCATCGGAGAGGCTAGGATGATGTAGAAGCCCTCCGTGATGACGGCCCTCTTCCGGCGGAGCTCCGGAATAGGCCCCAAGATGGGATCTCGTGGATACAGAAAGTTGTGGCGGTGGAATTAGGTTTTTGGCTCCTGTTCTGATCATTTGGGGGGTACGTGTGTATATATAGGAGGAAGAAGTACGCCGGAGGAGCAACGAGGGGCCCACGAGGCAGGGGGCGCGCCCTAGGGGGGCGCACCCTAGGGGGGCGCCCCCCACCCTCGTGACAACTTCTTTTGTTCCTTGGAGCACGGTCCAAGTCTCCTGGATCATGTTCGGTGAGAAAATCACGGTACCGAAGATTTTATTCCATTTGGACTCCGTCTGATATTCAGTTTCTTTGAAACACTGAAATAGGCAAAAAAACAGCAATTCTGGGCTGGGCCTCCGGTTAATAGGTTAGTCCCAAAAATAATATAAAAGTGGAAAATAAAGCCCAATATAGTCCAAAACAGTAGATAATATAGCATGAAGCAATCAAAAATTATAGATACGTTGGAGACGTATCAGACACTGATGCACAAAGATCAGACTGGTTGAGGTCTGGTCGCTACAAGATGGTATCAGAGCACACGCTAACTGTAGGACACGACCACTAAGCTAAAGCCCTTGATCACTACTCACTCTTCTCATTTCTGACTCCTCATCTTTTCTACTCTTTGAGGATGGCAGATGCAAGGAACAAGTTTACACAACCGGAAGAAGATACACCCTTTGGACGTCACTTGAAGGAAGTCACTAGATACCTGAACATCGGAGTACCAAGCTTCACTGGAACCTACAACGCCACTTTACCGGAAGAGGAGCGCTGGATGATTCAAGTTCAAGTTCCAGGAAGAACGTTCATGCTAGTCACTGAGCCCATAGAGTTTTCCTTTGATGCACCAATCTGGAGTCTAGGAAAGAGCATGGCAGCTCACATCACCATGGGACGTATTGGAGAAGTTCACCACAATGATCTCAAGGATACTATCTACCAGATTTGTGTGCGTCGAGATGAGCACTGGGAGATGATCAGCACCAAGAAGGATAGATCAATCGCAGCTTTTATCCAAGAGTTAAACCAGCACATTCGACATCAGGAGAACGAGATGTGTGCAGACATGATAGATCTGAAGAAGGCGAGGACAAGAATCACGGAACTGGAGGAAGAACTCAAGGCTACACGAGAAGATTATGAGGAGGAAATCGTCGTACTAGTGGAGAAGAATGATGACCTAATCAAGAAGATCGAAATATTCATGGGAGACCCTACACCAGTAGAAGAAGACGAAGAACCCAAGGAGATTCGCCCGGAAGACTACATCATCATCGACGACACCGACTCGGACCCAAACGATAGCGATGATGACTATGTTGATGAAGCTGGAGCAGATATCATAGAGTCTGCAACCGAGGAATATTTCTAGTAGACCACCCCATCAGTAGTAGTATTCCACCATGTAAATAGAGTAGTCCGAGCACGTTTGCGATAGTTAGACCGATTGTATGCCCTTGTTTGATTGAATGAAGTGAATTGTTTGCTTTTGCCTCATGTGCATATGGGTAGTGTTTTCTCTCTAGGCCCCTCTCTATTCTTAAATCTCATCTTTTCTAAACCCAGCAGATGCCTCCGAGATGTGACAATGGATTTGCATTCCCACCGGAGCTCACTCAGTTGATCCAGCAGCAGAATACGTTGATGTAGTTGCTAGTCTAGAATCAGAACCAGGGGAACAACAACAACAACCCACCACCACCACATGTGGATCACTTAACCCGTTTTCTTAGGCTGAATCCACTAGTGTTCTCTAGTAGCATCGAGCCTATAGTAGCAGATGATTGGCTCTGCAAGATTGGAAGGGAGTTAACCACTACAGGATGTACTGATGCTGAGAAGGTGCGCTTTGCCGCACATCAGTTGGATGGACCAGCAGCATCATGGTGGGAGAATTACACTGTCACCTACCCTATAGCCACGGTGACATGGGATCAGTTTCAGCAGGCTTTCCGTACTGCCCATGTTTCAGCAGGAGCTATGGCCATGAAGAAGCACGAGTTTCGCAACTTGCGCCAAGGAGGACGGACAGTTGGCCAGTATGTGGATGACTTTAGTAAGCTAGCACGTTATGCCCCAGATGACGTTGCTACGGATGCAGCTAAGCAGGAGAAGTTTCTGGAAGGACTGAATGATGAGTTGAGCATGCAGTTGATGGTGGCAAGCTTCAATAACTACCAGGAGTTGGTAGATCATGCTCTTATGATTGAAGGGAAGCAGCAGCAGATTGAGAACCGCAAGAGGAAGTATGGACAAGGGAAGTACAATTCTGGAGCTCAGCAGAAGCCACGTTTTACCCCTAAACCAGGAGGACATTTTCAGCATACCCATGGAGGAGGTAGCTCGCACAATCATAATGGCCCCAAGAATGGTAATGGGAATGGAGGAAGCAACGGCCAGAACCGTACCAACCCGTCAACCCCAGCTAAGAGAGACCTAAGCCAAGTCACTTGCTTTAAGTGTCAGAAGACCGGACATTATGCCAATGAATGTCCTGAAGCTCAGAATGGAAGTGGCAATGGAAGCTCTGGGAAGAAGTCGAACCCTTTCAACAGGGGACAGGTGAACCACGTAAACGTGGAGGAGGTTGAAGACCAGCCGGATGCAGTAATCGGTAAGTTTTTGGTTAAGTCTTTTACTGCAATCGTTCTTTTTGATACTGGTGCATCGCATTCATACATATCAAGGGGATTCGCGGATAAGTATAACCTGCCCACCAAGGTTCTTAGAACACCTATGCTAGTAAGCTCACCAGGAGCGGAGTATATGGCCAGCCGAGGATGTTTTCAAGTGCCATTGAGTACAGGTAGGCATGTGTTTCCCTCGGATTTGATCATTTTGGAATCGCAAGGTTTGGATGTAATTCTGGGTATGGATTGGCTGTCGATGTATGGAGGAAACATCGATTGCGCCAGTAAGTCGATTTTGCTTACCACCCCAGAAGGAAGAAGGATCAAGTATGTATCCCGACATGTGCCTAAGAGGACTCAAGTAAATTCCTTATCAGGAGTTGTGCGGGAGGAAGTACCAGTGGTAAAGGATTTCCCTGATGTATTTCTAGAGGAGTTGCCAGGCATGCCACCGGATAGAGACATCGAGTTTTTGATTGAGCTTTTGCCAGGCACAGGGCCAATATCTAAGAGACCATACAGGATGCCCGCAAAGGATTTGGAGGAGATTAAGAAGCAGATTAAAGAGTTACTGGATAAAGGATATATTCACCCAAGTTCTTCGCCTTGGGGATCGCCAGTACTTCTAGTGGAGAAAAAGGATGGATCGTTAAGGATGGTTGTTGATTATCGAGGATTAAATGAAGTAACAATCAAGAACAAGTACCCACTACCGATGATCAATGATCTGTTTGATCGATTGCAAGGAGATAAGGTATTTTCCAAGATCGATCTGCGATCAGGATACCATCAGTTGAAGATTCGGGAACAGGATATACCTAAGACGGCTTTTACCAAAAGGTATGGGTTGTATGTGTATACCGTTATGTCATTTGGTCTGACTAACGCACCTGCATATTTCATGAACATGATGAACAAGGTATTTATGGAGTTTTTGGATAAGTTCATCGTAGTGTTCATTGATAATATTCTAGTTTACTCGAGGAATGAAGAGGAACATAAAGAACATTTGCATTTGGTACTTGAGAAGCTCAGAGAACATCAGTTATATGCCAAGATCAGCAAATGTGAGTTTTGGTTGAAGGAAGTTGGATTCCTCGGACACGTTATATCCGGAGAAGGAATAGCAGTAGATCCCACCAAGGTTGTCACTGTGACAAATTGGGAAGCACCAACAACAGTTGGAGAGATCCGGAGTTTTCTTGGACTTGCAGGATACTACCGGAGATTCATTGAGAATTTCTCAAAAATTGCGAAGCCTATGACGGAGTTGTTAAAGAAGGATACCAAGTTCAAATGGACTGAGGAATGTGAGGCCAGTTTCCAGGAGTTGAAGAAACGTTTGGTTACATCACCAGTGTTGATTTTGCCGGATCAGAACGAGGATTATGAGGTGTATTGCGACGCTTCGCGTCGAGGACTTGGAGCAGTGCTTATGCGGGAGGGAAGAGTTGTTTCATATGCCTCACGACAGCTTAAGGCTCATGAGTTGAATTATGCCACGCATGATTTGGAGTTAGCAGTCGTAGTGCATGCATTAAAGACTTGGAGACATTTTCTAATTGGAAACCATTGTGAAGTGTACACGGATCACAAGAGTTTGAAGTATATTTTCACGCAGAAGGAGTTGAATCTCAGGCAAAGGAGATGGTTGGAGCTCATCAAGGATTATGATATGAGATTGCATTATCATCCCGGAAAGGCTAA